>NC_052157.1:155556032-155656917 GCF_902713615.1 Scyliorhinus canicula
GACCTGGAACCCTGGAGCTGTGAAGCATTTATGCTAACCACCATCCTACCCTGCTGCCATCTGTACCAAAAACTGAAGGAACCTGCATTTATATCATAGATTTATCATAGAATTTACAGTGCAGAAGGAGGCCATTCGGCCCATCGAGTCTGCACCGGCTCTTAGAAAGAGCACCCTACCCAAGGTCAACACCTCCACCCTATCCCCATAACCCAGTAACCCCACCCAACACTACGGGCAATTTTGAACACTAAGGGCAATTTATCATGGCCAATCCACCTAACCTGCACATCTTTGTGACTGTGGGAGGAAGCCGGAGCACCCAGAGGAAACCCACGCACACATGGGGAGGATGTGCAGACTCCGCACAGACAGTGACCCAAGCCGGAATTGAACCTGGGACCCTGGAGCTGTGAAGCATTTGTGCTATCCACAATGCTACCGTGCTGCCCACATATATGTATATATTTATATATATGTATATATATATGCATCATATAGCGCCATGCTTGACCTCAGGATGTCCCAAAGCACCTTACATCCAGTGAAGTATTTTTGAAAACGCAGTCACCAGTGGGCTCACGAGCTCCCACATAAGGCAGCACCGTAGCACACTGGTTAGCACTGTCGCTTCACAGCTCCAGGGTCCCAGGTTCGATTCCCGGCTTGGGTCACTGTCTGTGGGGAGTCTGCACGTTCTCCCCGTGTCCGCGTGGGTTTCCTCCGGGTGCTCCGGTTTCCTCCCACAAGTCCCGAAAGATGTGCTGTCAGGTGAATTGGACATTCTGAATTCTCCCTCTGTGTACCCAAACAGGCGCCGGAATGTGGGGACTAGGGGATTTTCACAGTAACTTCATTGCAGTGTTAATGTCAGCCTACTTGTGACAATAATAAAGATTATTATTAAATAGTGAGATGATAATGACCAGAGAAGCCTTTTTTTCTTAAATTATGTTGGTTTAAGGATAAATATGCATCATACCATGGCGATAACCCTTCTGTTCTCCTTTGAAATGGTGGCCGGGAATCTTTCCCATTCACCTTAGTGGGCCTGAGGTTGTGGGAGGTTGCCATACCAATGCAAGTTGTTTTGTACCATCAGTGCTGGATCTATCTAAATGCTGCCCTGGTGTCAGGCCTGGTTAACTACTCAAATGCAGAGGGGCTTGAACCAGAAACCAATGGTGACAAGAAGAGTAAGGGAGCTGGGCTGACGGGCTGTTTACACAGCACAGGGAACATATGAAACAGGGCTTCTGTTTGCATTAGTGCGGACACTGGATAATGCACACAACAACAAAGCAGACAGAGCGCTGCTCTCTCACAGGGCCACTTGTCATTTTTTTTTGTTCAGATGTTTAGTGTTACCTGAAGAGGAAACTCATGTTTCCTGTTAATTAGCAGAACAGTTTCAATCAATATCCTGTCAAGCAACAGAGCAACACCCGCCCACTCCCCTCGGCAGAGAGTTCAGAGCCTTCGAACACATCCGTTTGCCTCTTGTCATGTTGTTTCCTGTTCAGGAGACAGAGAAAGTACAGACAGCCAACGCTGCCGAGATAAATTGAACATTGACCAAATCTTTCTAATGTTTATTGATCTCTGGAAAGCTTAGCACTTCACTCTTCCGCCTGTTGCTTGAAATAGATTTTCAGTGTCTGTTATAACCCAGTCTCCAGACAGTGTCTGTTATAACCCAGTGTCCAGACAGTGTCTGTTATAACCCAGTGTCCAGACAGTGTCTGTTATAACCCAGTCTCCAGACAGTGTCTGTTATAACCCAGTGTCCAGACAGCGTCTGTTATAACCCAGTGTCCAGTGTCTGTTATAACCCAGTGTCCAGACAGTGTCTGTTATAACCCAGTGTCCAGACAGTGTCTGTTATAACCCAGTGTCCAGACAGTGTCTGTTATAACCCAGTGGCCAGACAGTGTCTGTTATAACCCAGTGTCCAGACAGTGTCTGTTATAACCCAGTGTCCAGACAGTGTCTGTTATAACCCAGTGTCCAGACAGTGTCTGTTATAACCCAGTGTCCAGACAGTGTCTGTTATAACCCAGTGTCCAGACAGTGTCTGTTATAACCCAGTGTCCAGACAGTGTCTGTTATAACCCAGTGTCCAGACAGTGTCTGTTATAACCCAGTGTCCAGACAGTGTCTGTTATAACCCAGTGTCCAGACAGTGTCTGTTATAACCCAGTGTCCAGACAGTGTCTGTTATAACCCAGTGTCCAGACAGTGTCTGTTATAACCCAGTGTCCAGACAGTGTCTGTTATAACCCAGTGTCCAGACAGTGTCTGTTATAACCCAGTGTCCAGACAGCGTCTGTTATAACCCAGTGTCCAGACAGCGTCTGTTATAACCCAGTGTCCAGACAGTGTCTGTTATAACCCAGTGTCCAGACAGTGTCTGTTATAACCCAGTGTCCAGACAGTGTCTGTTATAACCCAGTGTCCAGACAGTGTCTGTTATAACCCAGTGTCCAGACAGTGTCTGTTATAACCCAGTGTCCAGACAGTGTCTGTTATAACCCAGTGTCCAGACAGTGTCTGTTATAACCCAGTGTCCAGACAGTGTCTGTTATAACCCAGTCTCCAGTGTCTGTTATAACCCAGTGTCCAGACAGTGTCTGTTATAACCCAGTGTCCAGACTGTGTCCAGACAGTGTCTGTTATAACCCAGTGTCCAGACAGTGTCTGTTATAACCCAGTGTCCAGACAGTGTCTGTTATAACCCAGTGTCCAGACAGTGTCTGTTATAACCCAGTGTCTAGACAGTGTCTGTTATAACCCAGTGTCCAGACAGTGTCTGTTATAACCCAGTGTCCAGACAGTGTCTGTTATAACCCAGTGTCCAGACAGTGTCTGTTATAACCCAGTGTCCAGACAGCGTCTGTTATAACCCAGTGTCCAGACAGTGTCTGTTATAACCCAGTGTCCAGACAGTGTCTGTTATAACCCAGTGTCCAGACAGTGTCTGTTATAACCCAGTCTCCAGTGTCTGTTATAACCCAGTGTCCAGACAGTGTCTGTTATAACCCAGTGTCCAGACAGTGTCTGTTATAACCCAGTGTCCAGACAGTGTCTGTTATAACCCAGTGTCCAGACAGCGTCTGTTATAACCCAGTGTCCAGACAGTGTCTGTTATAACCCAGTGTCCAGACAGTGTCTGTTATAACCCAGTGTCCAGACAGTGTCTGTTATAACCCAGTCTCCAGTGTCTGTTATAACCCAGTGTCCAGACTGTGTCCAGACTGTGTCTGTTATAACCCAGTGTCCAGACAGTGTCTGTTATAACCCAGTGTCCAGACAGTGTCTGTTATAACCCAGTGTCCAGACAGTGTCTGTTATAACCCAGTGTCTAGACAGTGTCTGTTATAACCCAGTGTCCAGACAGTGTCTGTTATAACCCAGTGTCCAGTGTCTGTTATAACCCAGTGTCCAGACAGTGTCTGTTATAACCCAGTGTCCAGACAGTGTCTGTTATAACCCAGTGTCTAGACAGTGTCTGTTATAACCCAGTGTCCAGACAGTGTCTGTTATAACCCAGTGTCCAGACAGTGTCTGTTATAACCCAGTGTCCAGTGTCTGTTATAACCCAGTGTCCAGACAGTGTCTGTTATAACCCAGTGTCCAGACAGTGTCTGTTATAACCCAGTGTCCAGACAGTGTCTGTTATAACCCAGTGTCCAGTGTCTGTTATAACCCAGTGTCCAGACAGTGTCTGTTATAACCCAGTGTCTAGACAGTGTCTGTTATAACCCAGTGTCCAGACAGTGTCTGTTATAACCCAGTGTCCAGACAGTGTCTGTTATAACCCAGTGTCCAGACAGTGTCTGTTATAACCCAGTCTCCAGTGTCTGTTATAACCCAGTGTCCAGACTGTGTCCAGACTGTGTCTGTTATAACCCAGTGTCCAGACAGTGTCTGTTATAACCCAGTGTCCAGACAGTGTCTGTTATAACCCAGTGTCCAGACAGTGTCTGTTATAACCCAGTGTCCAGACAGTGTCTGTTATAACCCAGTGTCCAGACTGTGTCCAGACAGTGTCTGTTATAACCCAGTGTCCAGACAGTGTCTGTTATAACCCAGTGTCTAGACAGTGTCTGTTATAACCCAGTGTCCAGACAGTGTCTGTTATAACCCAGTGTCCAGACAGTGTCTGTTATAACCCAGTGTCCAGACAGTGTCTGTTATAACCCAGTGTCCAGACTGCGTCTGTTATAACCCAGTGTCCAGTGTCTGTTATAACCCAGTGTCCAGACAGTGTCTGTTATAACCCAGTGTCCAGACAGTGTCTGTTATAACCCAGTGTCCAGACAGTGTCTGTTATAACCCAGTGTCCAGACAGTGTCTGTTATAACCCAGTGTCCAGTGTCTGTTATAACCCAGTCTCCAGACAGCGTCTGTTATAACCCAGTGTCCAGACAGTGTCTGTTATAACCCAGTCTCCAGACAGTGTCTGTTATAACCCAGTGTCCAGACAGTGTCTGTTATAACCCAGTGTCCAGACAGTGTCTGTTATAACCCAGTGTCCAGACAGTGTCTGTTATAACCCAGTGTCCAGACTGTGTCCAGACAGTGTCTGTTATAACCCAGTGTCCAGACAGTGTCTGTTATAACCCAGTGTCCAGACAGTGTCTGTTATAACCCAGTGTCTAGACAGTGTCTGTTATAACCCAGTGTCCAGACAGTGTCTGTTATAACCCAGTGTCCAGACAGTGTCTGTTATAACCCAGTGTCCAGACAGTGTCTGTTATAACCCAGTGTCCAGACAGTGTCTGTTATAACCCAGTGTCCAGACAGTGTCTGTTATAACCCAGTGTCCAGACAGTGTCTGTTATAACCCAGTGTCCAGACAGTGTCTGTTATAACCCAGTCTCCAGACAGTGTCTGTTATAACCCAGTGGCCAGACAGTGTCTGTATCTGATCTCCTTTTCTTTTGGCAGTCCAAATGCTGAGTGGGTAAGTCTGTTCCTTCCACAATCAGGATGCTGAGCTCCCAATCGCCCATCAATTGAATTGTTCGCCTTGCTCCCACTCTGACCTTTCTGTCCTTGGCCAGGCGCAGTTTTCCAACGAAACTCAACCCGAGTTTGTGGAAAAGCGCCTCATCGTTCGACTGGACGCTTTACAGCCTTCTAGATTCGGCATCGAGATCAAAGGTTTTGGGCCAAAAACCCTGGCCTCATTTTGTTCTTGTTATTGGAAGGAGGATTTTTAGGGTAATCTCTAAAGTGGTGTACGTGAAACTGGACCCGGGCCCCCGGGAGGCCATATTCGGGGTGTCGGACCAGCCGGGGTTGGAAACGGGCGCGGAGGCAGATGTTGTAGCCTTCGCCTCGTTGATCGCCCGAAGGTGAATCCTGTTGGGATGGAGAGCAGCCTCTCCACCCTGTGCCCTGGCGTGGCGGGGGGGGGGGGGGGGGGGGGGGGGGGTGTGCTGGAATTCTTGACACTTGAAAAGGTCAAATTTGAACTGAGGGGAAGGATGGATTCATGCGCGTTATTCATAATGCACTTTCGAGAATTGGATCACATCGAACATGGCAGGGGGAGAACTGTATGTGTTAATGGTGACTATGGGTGATTGTTGATTCCTTTTTGTCATTTGGTTTTTATGGTAAGCTAATGTTGGGGGTTTGGTGGGAGGATGGGATCGTTGTTATTGATATGGGGACTGACATTACATTCGTTATGATTATTGTTATTGTTGGGTGTAATTTGGGAGAAAATGTGCAAAAGGAGGAGAATAAAATATTAGTCAGTTGTTTGGTATTATCATAACGACAGCACAGCAAGGATGAATGTAGTGTCGTGAGTAGCCACTGGAGGGAGCTACAGTTACAACTACATAAGACAGTGTTGCTAAGACTTTTGGGAGAGTGTGTGCAGGAGGTAGCTAAAGAGAGTCAGATGTTTAGATTGTGTAAGTGAACAAAGAACGAAGAAAAGTACAGCATAGGAACAGGCCCTTCGGCCCTCCACGCCTGTGCTGACCATGCTGCCCGTCTAAACTAAAATCTTCTACACTTCCTGGGTCCGTATCCCTCTATTCCCATCCTATTCATGTATTTGTCAAGATGCCCCTTAAATGTCACTATCGTCCCTGCTTTCACCACCTCCTTCGGCAGCGAGTACCAGCCACTACCCTCTGTGTAAAAAAAACTTGCCTCGTACATCTCCTCTAAACCTTGCCCCTCGCACCTTAAGTGAGAGCAGATCATAGTTGAAATGAAATTAAAATGAAATGAAATGAAAATCGCTTATTGTCACGAGTAGGCTTCAAATGAAGTTACTGTGAAAAGCCCCTAGTCGCCACATTCTGACACCTGTTCGGGGAGGCAGGTACGGGAATCGAACCGTGCTGCTGGCCTGCTTGGTCTGCTTCAAAAGCCAGCTCTTTCGCCCAGTGTGTTTAAACCAGTAGTGAGATTAGCTGTAGTTGAGTGTAGTTTAGATGTTATTAATCAACTGTGCATTCTTTAGGAGTACGTGTCTAATCCAAGTTAGTAGTGTTAATAAATTAGTAGCTTTTGTGGTCTTTGTGAACACCATGCCAACCAGCCTGAAATAAGCTACACAAAGAACACCACAACTTGATGGTACAGAACCCGAATATTGCTGAAAAGATGCTTTCCTTCCTCTCACCTTACCAGATCGAACACAGGAACGCTAATGTCAAACACTCACAACAAATTTACCACTGCAGGGAAAAATATTTGGAAAGCTTTGGCAAATGGTCTACCTCCTTTCAGCAATCTACTTTGTTTTCAAACTCCTCAAAACCCCACCAATGCTGGCCTGGGGACAAGAGCATCTCCAAATATACATAACGACATTGGACCCGGAATGTTGTACCTCCCAAGATTACAGGGCTAACCGTTTTTATGTATTGAATAATTGCCGAGTTTGGCAATATGAACTAAAAATGGCGGGGAAAAGGCTCCACAGGTCTGCCCGCTTCTGCGGAGAGAGAAAAACAGAGTTGACGTTTCCAGTCTGCCACAACTCTCCATCGGAACTTTGGGTTCCGAGAATCCTCAGTTTGCCACCTCCTGTTTGTTACACATCGACGCACAACGCCCTTTGCTGCAGGTGTTGCTGGGCAGGTATTCAGAGCAGGAACCATGACAGTTCCCCTGGTCTCTCTCTCTATCTCTCTCTCTACCTCTCTCTCTCAAGCTCAGGAACGCAGAAGTTAATCGTAGCATTCTGCCACTTAAAGGCTTGGTTGCCAAGGGCAACCTTCAAGGTGACACCACATCATCGGGTCCGGAGCTTTGCCTTTTTACACTCGTGTCCAAAAAGGGATTTGTCCTATTTATACAATTCCAGGGAGAAAAATTATCCCAGTGAACCTGGCATTTGTAGAGCGCAGATTAATGCCAGGTTAAGCCCCGATAATTTCACAGAGGATATTTTGTGCAATGTGGTGTCTCTGCTGACTTATTTATTCTGGATGATCCTTGTCTCCGGAGTTGTACCAGCCTGGCGTGCGTGACACTGCATAGATACACTTCTGATGTGCCAGGCCATGGAAATAGCCACGCAGGCAAAAATAGAAAATAACTGGAAACAGGTTTGGCCAGCCCTCTGGAAGGGGGGAAAGAGGCTGGAGGGTGGAGGGGTTCCAGTTGGGGGTCCTTCATCCAATGATCATAGGGAGCAGGCGATTCCTTCAACGAAATGCCAGGGGATGGTCAGTCCAAGGTCACCAAACAAACTTGCTAAATGCAACAACAACTTGCATTTATATAACGGGATTGGGGAGATTTTCCGAACATGCTCGCCAGTGGGATCTTCCTGTCCTGCTGGCGGTGAACCTTGCCGGGGGTGTCCGGGCGGGGGGGGGAGGGCGGTGGACTCGATGGAAACTCCCATCGACCCACGGCGAGACCAGCATGCACCGCTGCCGGCCAACAGCGTGCCGCTGCGCGCTGACAAGAAACGCAACGCGTGGGGCGCGGAACATCTCCCCTTACACCTTTAGCATCGGGTGACCAAAAGCTTGGACGAAGAGGTAAGTTTAAGGCGTGAGTTAAAGGAGGAGAGGGAGAGGGGGACAGGTTTGGAAATAGATTTGGCGATCTCGGGGCCTGGGCAGCTGAGGGCGTGTCTGGTAATGGTGAGCCGAAGGAAATGGGCTGTGCGAGAGGCCAGAATTGAAGCAACGGGAAGTTATTGGAGCTTTAAAGGGCTGGGAATGTTTATACAGATAGAGAGGCAGTCTGAATTTAAAATCCTCGTGCTTGTGTTCAAATCCTTCCGTGGCCTCACCTTCTCTCTATTCCTGTAATCTCGTCCAGCTCCACGGCCCTCTGAGAAATCTGCGCTCCTGTAATTCTAGCCTCTTGTTAGCATCCCGGACGAGAACCCGACTGTTTGCCATTTGTGAGAAAAGTTTACTGCACCCAGGAGTGATAACACTGACCAATAGTTATGTTTTATGTTCAAACAAACTTTAATTTCAACGCACAATTGACCACATTCACAACAGAGAAATAGCTTTACAATTAACAGGTGTAACAGTTCTTAAGTGAGAGAAGAAACTTTAACTTACTCCCTAAACCTGCTACTATATTCCAATTAAGCAAATCAATATAGTTCAAATCCCACTCATTTATTAAGTTAACAACCAGGTTTTGTAATTGCCTTCTCTGTGCAGGATCTCTGGAGAAATAACTTGCAGGACCAAAACTGCAACAACCCTGTTTCAGATTAAAACCCCAGGAAGAACAAACTTTTTCAGACAGACTTGGCTCCTCCCTTTACTTACATCATCTGTGCCCAAAGCATAAGGCATTCTTCTATTTCCTCCTGCAAGATGACCCATGACCTGTTTAGCCAAGACCAAACACTTTACCCCTCATAAATTATCTACACCGCAGTTAAACTCCATTAGCTAGCTATAAACAAGCAAATGGGTCTCAAATCTATTAGCAGAACACTTCACCAGAAAAAAATAAATGATGGCCTCACTTTTACGAACCCTCAGTCACAGCCTTAACAGACATACTGTCTGTATGCATCTTAGCCCAGGTTTTAATGACATGATTGAAAAATATATATCAAATATAAAATATGGCAATTTCTTATGTGCATAGCATGATTGAGTATCCCCAATTTTACTCCCCCACCATTAGTGCCCCAAGCATTGACGTTTTCTCCGTGATCTCTCCACCGCTCTCTCTACCTGTCAGGCGCTCCTGAAAACCTACCTCTTTGTCCAAGCTTTTGGCCATCTGGCCCTGTGCCACGTATTGTTCGATAACGCTCCTGCGACTCGCACAGGGACGTTTTACTCCTTTAAAGGTACTTTATAAATGTAAGTTCTTGTGTGGCAGTACCGTGCAGCAGACAGTGCACAGATCCATCACAGACTGTCATCTGGACCATCCTCATTTAGCCGTGTTTAAAGAAGGATTATTGATATTGATCCCTGATGCGAAAGACTCCGCAGTAAAGTCAGACTGGTCAGATGGAGCAGCTTGTAAAACCGGGCCTGTACTCCATTTCCTACCCTCACTGCTCCAGAACTAAGGATGGGGTGAGCGGGGGAAGTGGAGAATTATCTGGGAGATTCCAGCACCTGATGAAAAACATGCTTTGTGGACATCGGGCAAGAGTGGGGTGATGTCTCTGCACTTAAGCAGACAGTTTGAATCAAATCAGTCAGTGAAAAATCTATGGAAGAAAACAGAGGCTTTTTAAATGTAGACATTAAGCAGACGCTTAAAAATCCATACACAGGCCATAAGATAAAATGCTTGAACATACAACAGCAAAAAGAACCCTTAAAACGTGATAGCGGGAAAATAAATTGCCAGCATTTGGGCCATTTAATCAGAGCTGTAAAGCTACAGAGATCCCGTTCAGAGGGCAAAGTTTTTTTTAATAAATAATTTTTATTGAAGTTTTTACAAAATACAAAATATAAACATCATAACTCTATAAACGTACACCCGCGGTAACACCCCGTAAACAATGCCCCCCAGCTGCAAGAGCAACTTCAAACAAAAGGAAAAAAAAAACAGAAACCAAAAGACAGAGAAAAGAGAGAAGAAAAAGAAAGGGAGAGAGATAGCACCCTCCACAAACCCATGTGTACAGTTCTCCTCTCTCCCCCCCCCCCCCCCCCCCCCCCCCCCCCCCCCGGGTTGCTGCTGCTGTCGGCCGATTTCCCTACCGTTCCGCCAGGAAGTCCAGAAAGGGCTGCCACCGCCTGAAAATCCCTTGTACTGATCCCCTCAGGGCAAATTTCACCTTCTCCAATTTAATGAACCCCGCCATATCCGAGATCCAGGCCTCCACGCTTGGGGGCCTCGCATCCTTCCACTGGAGCAAGATCCTCCGCCAGGCTACTAGGGACGCAAAGGCCAGGACCCCGGCCTCTATCGCCTCCTGCACTCCCGGCTCCACTGCCACCCCAAAAATTGCGAGTCCCCAGCCTGGCTCGACCCTGGATCCCACCACCCTCGACACCGTCTTTGCTACCCCCTTCCAAAACCCCCCCCAACGCTGGGCACGCCCAAAACATATGGGCGTGGTTCGCTGGGCTCCCCGAGCACCTAGCACACCTGTCCTCGCCCCCGAAAAGCCTACTCATCCTCGTCCCAGTCATGTGGGTCCTATGCAGCACCTTGAACTGTATGAGGCTAAGCCTCACACAGGAAGAGGAGGAATTCACTCTCTCCAGGGCATCCACCCATGTCCCCTCCTCAATCTCCTCACCCAGCTCCTCTTCCCATTTACCCTTCAGTTCCTCCACCGAGGCCTCGTCTACCTCCTGCATCACCCGGTATATGTCCGAGATCCTCCCTCCTCCGACCCACACCCCCGAGAGCACCCTATCCCGCACCCCCCGTGGAGGCAGCAGGGGGAACCCCTCCACCTGCTGCCTGGCAAACGCCCTAGCCTGCATGTACCTAAACATGTTCCCCAGGGGGAACCCAAACTTTCCCTCTAACTCCCCCAAGCTCACGAACCTCCCCTCCACAAACAGGTCCCTCAACCTCCTAACCCCTGCCCTGTGCCAGCCCCGGAATCCGCCATCAATGCTCCCTGGGACGAACCAATGGTTCCCCCGTATCGGGGCCTCCATCGAGCCCCCCATTTCTCCTCTGTGCCGTCTCCATTGCCCCCAGATTTTGAGGGTAGCCGCCACCACCGGCTCATGGTATACCTCGTTGGAGGGAGCGACAACGGCGCCGTTACTAGCGCTTCCAGGCTCGTGCCCACACAAGACGCCGCCTCCATCCTCTTTCACGCTGCCCCCTCCTCGCCCATTACCCACTTACGCACCATCGCTGCGTTGGCTGCCTAGCAGTATCCACAGAGGTTGGGCAACGCCAGCCCCCCCCTATCCCTGCCTCGTTCCAGGAACACTCTTCGAACCCTTGGAGTCCCATGCGCCCACACAAATCCCGTGATACTGCTGTTGACCCTCCTGAAAAAGGCCTTTGGGATAAAGATGGGGAGGCACTGGAACAAGAACAAAAACCTCGGGAGCACCGTCATCTTGACAGACTGCACCCTCCCCAACAGTGACAGCGGTAACATATCCCACCTCTTAAACTCCTCCTCCATCTGCTCCACCAACCTTGTGAGGTTGAGCTTGTGCAGGGCCCCCCAGCCACCTGGACCCCTAGGTACCTGAAGCTCTTCCCTGCCTGCTTATGTGGGAGCCTACCAATCCCCTCCTCTTGATCCCCCGGATGCACCACAAACACCTCACTCTTGCCCAGGTTCAGCTTATACCCCGAGTAACCCCCGAATTCCCCAAGGATCCTCATCACCTCCGGCATCCCCCCCACCGGGTCTGCCACATACAGCAGCAGGTCATCCGCGTACAGTGACACTCGATGCCCCCCCCCCCCCCTCCCCCGCACCAGGCCCCTCCAGTTCCCTGACTCCCTCAACGCCATGGCCTGGGGCTCAATTGCCAGCGCAAAGAGCAAGGGGGACAGGGGGCACCCCTGTCTCGTCCCCCGATGCAGCCGAAAGTACTCCGACCTCCTCCTATTTGTGGCTACACTTGCCATCGGGGCCTCGTAGAGCAGCCTCACCCACCGAATAAACCCCTCCCCAAACCCGAACCTCTCCAACGCCTCCCACAAGTACTCCCACTCCACCCTATCGAAGGTCTTCTCCGCGTCCAACGCCACCACTATCTCCGCCTCCCCTTCCACCGCCGGCATCATAATGACATTGAGGAGTCTTCGCACATTTGTGTTCAGCTGCCTTCCCTTCACAAACCCCGTCTGGTCCTCATGTATGACCCCTGGCACACAATCCTCTATTCTAGTGGCCAGGATCTTTGCCAGCAGCTTAGCATCGGCGTTCAGCAACAAAATCGGCCTATATGATCCACACTGCAGAGGGTCCTTGTCCCGCTTCAGGATCAAGGAAATCAGCGCCCGTGACATAGTTGGGGGCAGAGCCCCCCCCTCCCTTGCCTCGTTAAAGGTCCGGACCAACAGGGGGCCCAACAGATCCAAATACTTTTTATAGAATTCCACCGGAAACCCGTCCGGCCCCGGCGCCTTCCCCGACTGCATGCTCCCTATCCCTTTGACAACCTCCTCCAACTCGATCGGCGCCCCTAGTCCCTCCACCCACTCCTCTTCCACCCTCGGGAAACGCAACCTGTCCAGGAAGCGCCCCATTCCACCCTCCTCCACCGGGGGCTCAGACCGGTACAGTTCCCCATAAAAGTCCCTGAAGACCCCATTGACCTCTACCACCCTCCGCACCACCTTCCCGACTCTATCCCTCACTCCCCCAATCTCCCTGGCCGCGTCTCGCTTCCGGAGCTGGTGCGCCAGCATCCTGCTCGCCTTCTCCCCGTGTTCATACACCGCCCCCTGTGCTTTCCTCCACTGGGCTTCCGCCTTTCTGGTCGTCAGTAGGTCAAATCTGGCCTGAAGGCTACGCCTCTCCCCCAGCAATCCCTCCTCTGGGGCCTCCACATATCTCCTATCCACCTGCACCATCTCTCCTATCAGTCTCTCCCTCTCCCTCTGCTCCCCCCTCTCCCTATGGGTTCGGATGGAGATCAATTCCCCCCTCATCACCGCCTTCAATGCCTCCCAGACCGTCCCCACTCGAACCTCCCCGTTATCATTGGCCTCGAGGTATCTCTCAATACACCCCCGGACCCTCCCGGCCACCTCCTCCTCTGCCAGCAGCCCCACCTCCATGCGCCAGAGCGGACGTTGGTCCCTCTCTTCCCCCAGCCCGAGGTCCACCCAGTGCGGGGCATGATCTGAAATGGCAATGGCGGAGTATTCCACTTCCTCCACCCTCGACACCAGCCCCCTGCTCAGAACAAAAAAGTCAATCCTCGAGTAGGCCTTATGTACATGGGAGAAAAACGAGTATTCCCTGGCCCTTGGCCTCGCAAACCTCCAAGGGTCCACCCCCCCCCCCCCCCAAATCTGGTCCATAAATCCCCTCAGCACCTTAGCCACCGCCGACCTCCTACCCGTCCGGGACTTGGGTCGATCCAATGGGGGATCCAGCACAGTGTTAAAGTCTCCCCCCATGATCAGGCCCCCCACCTCCAGGTCCAGAATGCGGCCCAGCATACGCCGCATGAACCCCGCATCGTCCCAATTTGGGGCATAAACATTCACCAACACTACCCGCTCCCCCTGCAGCTTGCCACTCACCATCACATACCTCCCGCCACTGTCAGCCACCACCTTCAACGCCTCAAACGACACCTTCTTCCCCACCAGGATCGCCACCCCCTTACTCTTCTCGTCCAGCCCTGAGTGGAATACCTGGCCCACCCACCCCTTTCTCAGCCGGACCTGGTCCACCTCTCTCAGGAGTGTCTCCTGGAGCATGGCCACATCCGCCTTCACTCCCTTCAGATGCGCAACTACTCGGGCCCTCTTGACCGGCCCATTCAGCCCCCTCACATTCCAGGTTATCAGCCGGATCCGAGGGCTCCTTGCCCCCTTCCCCTGCCGATTAGCCATACCCCATCCCTTGCCCACCCCCGGCCAGCGTCCCACGCTCTGCCAGTTTCCCACGGCGGCACCTCCCCCCCTCCAGCACCCCCTGCGTCCTCCAGCTCCTTCCTGACCGTTTCAGCAGCAACCCGGTAACCCCCCCCCCCCCCCAGGCTAGGACCCCTCCTAGCCGCGCCCCCCCCTCTATAGCACTCCCGTGAGCCAGCTATCTTCTGCTGACCCCAGCGGCTCCCGCCCTACTTTCGGCTCCTCCCAACGTGGGACTGCCCCTCCTCCATAGTGCCCATCAACCAGTCCACCCTCCCCCGCTGCTGCGCGGAAAAAGAAAACCCCGCCCCCTCCCTCTCCCAGCGCGGGGACCCCGCAGAAAGCGCGCGCTTTCGCCCTGCCGGGCCCCGCCTCCTCCAGGGCCACTTCCATTGTCAGTCCCCCCCACCAGCTCCCCGAACACCCCGTTTACCCCTCAGTCCGAACCCGTCCACCCAACCCCTGCTTGAAAACCCATAAAGAAATCACCCGTACGGCATCACCCCACCCACCCTACGGCCACCCCACATCTTACCCCAAACCCCATAAATACACATACAGTATAAATAAATACAGTATTCTACAGCATCCCCCATCCGGGGGACCCTCAGTGTGAGTCCAGTTTCTCGGCTTGCACGAAGGCCCACGCCTCCTCCGGGGACTCACAATAGTGGTGTCGATCCTTATAGGTGACCCACAGACGCGCCGGCTGCAACATTCCAAACTTCACCTTCCATCTGTGGAGCACCGCCTTCGTCCGGTTAAACCCGGCCCTCCGCCTCGCCACCTCCGCACTCCAGTCCTGGAAGATCCGCACCTCCGTGTTCTCCCATTTGCTGCTCCGCTCCTTCCTGGCCCACCGGAGCACACACTCACGATCCACGAACCGGTGGAACCTCACCAATACCGCCCGCGGCGGCTCGTTCGGCTTGGGCCTCCTAGCCAGAATTCTGTGGGCCCCCTCCAACTCCAGGGGCCCCTGGAAGGACCCAGCCCCCATCAGCGTGTTCAGCATCATCACCACATAGGCCGCTAGGTCCGACCCCTCCAGCCCCTCCGTGAGGCCCAGGATCCGTAAATTCTTCCTCCTCGACCGGTTGTCCAGCTCCTCGAACCGCTCCTGCCATCTTTTATGGAGAGCCTCGTGCATCTCCACCTTCCCCACCACGGCCACGACCTCGTCCTCCCTCTCGGCGGCCTGCTGCTGCATCTCCCGGATCGCAGCCCCCTGGGCCGTCTGGGTCTCCATCAGTTCCGTGTTGGTTACCTTGATGGACTCCAGCAGCTCCACTTTCAGATCCTGGAAGCAGCGCAGCAGAGTCGTCTGCTGCTCCTGGGCCCACTTCTTCAGTTCTTCAAAACTTTTGCCGGCCGCCATTTTGTCCTTCGGGTCCCGATTTTCTCCAAGAGTTTTTCCTCCCGATTCTCTCCCTGCTCCGCTCCTGGTCTGCACCATGGGACCTCTGGGGCGACTCCTGGCCTCTTCCCCGTCGGGATTTGCCTCTCAAGCTCGGTTGGGGGCCTTTAAAAAAGTCCGTTTTTTTCGGGAGCCTCCGAACGTGCGGCTCAGCTGGTCATTGCCGCTACCGGAAGTCGTTCAGAGGGCAAAATTGAGGGCAACAGAAAGAGGGGTCGCCAAAGGGAGGGTTAGATGGTGGACGTCACAGGGAGGTTGCAGACCGGCGACTGTTGCCGTGTGAGACGGGCGCAAGGTCCTGTTGGAACCAACAATTCTACGGACACGTGCTTGTAGGATTAGAATAGCGGTTTTAATATACTTACAACAGAGCCAGCCTGTTAGCCGTTGAACTTTCGGTGAACTGGCTGGCTGACCCTGTGGCACGGATCTTTATACAGTAGCTCCAGGGGGAGGAGTTCTGGGCAGAGCCAAGGGAGGAGCCCAGTATAAACTCTCGAGTACTCCCAGAGCTACTCCCCCTGGTGGTCAGGTAGTGCAACTGCAATTACAATATTGATACATATATACAGATTATAATACCGTGTGAATCGCATTCACCACAGGTCCTCTGACAGCAGATCTCCTGTTGGGGTTGCCACCGGCAACAGAAGCAGCATCACGTCCCACTTGACCGAGGGTCGCCAACCCTCCGGATTGGACTGGAGTCTCCAGGAATTGAAGTTCTATCTCCTGGACCCTGGAGATTGGCAACCCTAATGAAGCCTGGCCCAAGCACTCGCAGGACCTCACTCCAGTCGGGAACTTTCCAAACTGAAACATTAAAAAAATGGGATGGATGGCCCCACTAACCGGCTGTGTCTGGGATGGATGGTCCCTGTGGGAGAGCACAGGATTAGGACCATTAACACATTTAATTACCTCAGAAGAGCTCCCATAAATAGTACCTGTGTCCCGATAACCAGGACCCATGATACTGGGAAATCAAGGACCAAACAAGCCCAGGCCCCTTGGAGGAAACCAGTAAGACGTCGTGTGTTGCATCCATGTCCAGAAACTTAGACAGTCTGTATAAAATATTCAGGAGCTGCCTGCTCGCAAGGTTGTAGCATTAAACATGATTTACCGTCTGATTGCAGTTGGCACCATTAAACTAGCCTCTGAAATATTTGGTGTCTGCAGGGAGCTGGTTGACTCCGTGACCATTTTAAGTGCCCACCTTCCTTCTCAGAACCTCCTCCTGACCCCGTGCCTGAGGAATACGTTGAGAGGCCGGGGGGGGGGGGGGGGGGGGGGGGGGGGGAGATATTGTCACCGGCAAACCTCACTGCCAAAGCGACAGACAGGTTTAGGACAGGGAGCTGGGGGGGGGGGACGAGTGCTGTCCGATGGGACACGGCTCTGTTTTGGAGGGAGTGGGGAGATTAACCCCCGCGGTCCAACCTCAGATTCGGCTAGTCCCACAGGGTGGGGGTCCTCTATTCCTGTGTCCTCCTCCGGCCCTGCAGGTTGATTAGCCCTCCAAGATGCCTGAGCTCCTCCGGTTCTGGTCTCTCGTGCACCTCCCATTTCCTTTGTCCCACCCTTGGCGGCCGTGGCTCCAGCATCCATGTCCTGAGATTCTCTCCCAAAAAACCTCTCCACCAGTTGCTGCTCCTTTAAAGACTCTCCTTTAAAGCCCCCCCTCCCCGCCCCCGCTACTTAGTCCAGCGAACCATGTCCGTACGTTTTGGACACGCCCGAAGTTGGAGGGATTCTGGAAAGAATTTGCGAACGTAATGTCGGAGATTTTGCGAGTGCAGGTGCCACCGAGCCCGTGGGTGGCGATATTTGGGGGATCCGGGAGTGCTGGTGGGGAGAGAGGCTGATGTGGTAGCCTTTGCCTCCCAGGTGGCCCGGAGGCGGATCTTGCTGGCTGGCGGGAGTCAGAGCCGCCAAAAGCGGGGGCTTCGGGGAATCGACTTGGCGGAATTCCTCCACCTAGAAAAGAATAAGTTTGCCGTAAGGGGTAGAGGCGGGTTGGCAAGTTGGGCTGTTCATTGACTTCTTTTTTTAATTTTTCCAATTAAGGGGCAATTTTGCGTGGCCAATCCACCTACCCCGACACATCTTTGGGTTGTGGGGGCGGGACCCACGCAGACACGGGGAGAATGTGCAAACTCCACACAGACAGTGCCCCAGGGCCGGGATCGAACCCGGGTCCTCAGCGCCGTGAGGCTGCAGTGCTAACCACTGCACTGCCGTTCCGCCACCATTGACTACTTTAAGGGATATTAACATGTCAGCGGGGGGGGGGGGGGGTTGTTCCTTGTGTTTTGCCTGGGTTATGGAGGGGGACTGCAGAGTGTAAAAGGAGGGGGTGGCGGGGCAGTACAGGAGTATAGTGTGAACTGTGTATGTTTTATTGTTGCTGTTGTTGTTTGCTGGTCTGTATATTTGAAAATTCCTCCAATAAAATATTGTTCCAAAAAAAAAACCCCTCCTTTACCAAGTGTTTGGTCTCTTGTGCTAGCGCCTCCACTGGCTCAGTGTCTGACCCACGCACTTGCGAGGTCCATTGGACATTTTACTAATCAAAAGGCCCCGTACGGATGCAAGTTGCTGTTGCAGTTGGATTTAATCAATCATTTTTGATAAAACGTCTTTGCGTTCATAAGCTGGGCAACTCACTCTGCTATTTGGATGTTGTGGGATGTTTTACGATGCCAAAGGTGCGATATAAATGCAAGAGGGTTTGAGTTAAGGAGCTTCAGTTGTATCGGAGCTCGGTTAGACCTCAGCTGGATTACTGGGTGCAGCGCTGGCCCCCTTAAACTCGGAAAGAATATTATTGCCTTAGAGGGAGTGCAACAAAGGTTCACCAGACTTGTTCTGGGGACGGTGGGACTGTCTGATGAAGAGAGATTGGGGAAATTGGGCCTGTCTGCATTCTCGAGGGTTTCGAAGAATGGGAGGTGATCTCATTGAAACCTACAGAACGCTTAAAGGAACAGACCGGGTAGATGCAGGTGAGATGTTTCTGCGGGTCGGGGAGTTTAGAACCAGGGGGCACAATTTCAAAATAAGGAGGAAGCCACTTTGGACCGAGCTGAGCAACAATGTCTTTGCACATTTTCTTTAGAATTCTCCACCCAGATGGTGTCAAGCTCAGCCATGGATTGTATCTAAAGCAGAGATTGACAGATTTCTGATTAACAATAACACCAAGAGTTATGGGGATAGTGTGTGTAAAAAGCATTGAAGTGTCCGACCAGCCGTGATAGTATTGCAGGCTCGACGGGCTGAATGTACTCCTCCTGTTCCTCTGTTGTTCTTGTTGTCTCCATGTGCTGCTATTACCCCCTGCTTTGCTGATGTGACCTTTACTCAGTGTACCGCTTTGTTCTGTCTCTAGGTGGGTGCAGATCGCCTGTCCGCGGCTCTCCATTGACTGGGGAAAGGCTTTTTCCAAACCCCTGCTCACACCATATGAGGTAAGTGGCCGGGTTAACCGCGGGATACGGTGCTGGGAATGCCTGCTCAGAGCTATGGAGAGGATGGTGGGGTCTGCTAGGATCTGGCAGGATCAGCATTCTGAAATGTCTCATGACATTGTAATCGTACAACACAGAGGAAGGCCATTGGGCCCATCGTGTCTGTGCTGGTGATCCCAATGCCGATGGGAAGGGCCGATAACCAACCAGCAGCTGCTGCTTGTCTGTCGAGTGATTCATTTCAAACAGGGAGTCAGATTCAGTGTTTATTTTCCCTCTCTGAAGTTAACGATCCTGGCCCTTTAGTAATTCATCAAAGCGGTCATTCTCCCAGTGTGAACCTTAGCAGAAACTGTTTGACTTTAGGGAGGCATCACACATAGGCCCGATCCTGCCCTCACCTGATTTCCATAATGTCTACCAGCAGTGGGGGTGATGAACAACGATCAGAAGAGGGAAACCAGGCAGATATTCCCCTCCCTAGCCAAGAGGATGTTGAAGTCAATAGCAGTGACCCCTTTTATTGATGCAACAGATTGGATCAGCTAACTTAACACTGAGCAGGGATCAACCCTGGCCTGTTGGAGGTGCAGAAAAGTACCACATTACTCGAGGAGATCCATTACATTTTTAAAAGAAAGACCTGCATTTATATAGCGCTTTTTATGACCATCGGACACCTGGGAGTGTTCTACAGTCAGTAAAATGTAGTGAATGTTGTAATGTAGGAAACACAGCTGTCAATGTGCGCACAGCAAGCTCCCAGTACCTGTGATGTGATAATGACCAGATAATATTACAATCCTAGACCAGACCTCAACAGTTGCTAGGATACCGGACAGAAACCCTAATATTTTATTTAATTTGCAAGACTGTAAGGAAAGGATAATTCACCCCAGGAATGACTTCATGCATAACTAGAGATATGGTATATTAAAACATATTTATTATCAACACATTATTAAACACACTTTAACAATATACAAGAAATAGCTTACAATTACTAGTTCAACAATGCTTAACAATAAAATGAAACGGTTAACTCCTAACTGCTATTTTTATCTTCAATCAAGCAAAACCCACCTCAGGTCATAATCCACTTTTCAATACAGTTAACAAACACAGGAATACTTGCTGTATGGAGATGTCTTGGAGAAACTGCTTTGAGAGAGAGAGAGATCCTTCAGGAAACAGCCTGCAGATTCTTGCCTGTACAACAATCGATGATAATTGTCATGGTCACCGTGATGGAGACAAGCTTTCAATTCCTGATTTATGAATTGAAATTTAATTCCTCTGTTTGCCGTGTGCCTGGTGCGTTACCCTGGGCCAGTGACACTGCCAGTGCGCCACCATCTTCCCCCACATTTCAATTAGACTGGGCCATCTACGAGAGAAAGAGAAAAAGTGAGACAGTAGCCAGGATCCAGAGTAATCTTGCACCCGAGTCTGCCAGTCACGGTGAAAGCTCGGTATTGCTGATGGTGCCGTGAGCTCCAGTTGCCGATTCGGTCGGAAATATTCCTGGAGGTGATGTCACATGACCTTCTGCTCATGCCCTGCCATAGGTCACCCACCCCTCCCTCTCCAATTGGAGAACGAACATTCTTCAATACCTTATTGGATAACCTTTTATCGCCAATCTAAAAATCTTCAAACCCCAACATATTTGATAGCTTTAGAACCAGCAAACAAAAGGGAAGGGAAGGGAAGAAATATATATTTTATTATTTTTTTCAAAACACTTGGAAGCAAACACAAAGAAAAAGAAGATCAAGTGCAACGCCACCTCGGAACATCAATCAGCAAGCTGAGCATCGATTGCTAAATGATACGGGGGGGAAATAACACAATTGTAATTTGCAGCAAACAATTGATAATTAAGCTTTAACCGCACACAGAGAGGAAATGAAATAAAAAGATTAATTATATCAATTGTTCAGGATAAGGCTATTTGTGAAAGAAAGGTAGCATCCCGGACTCCATGTTCATTCATTATAACCTCTGCCTGCACTGCTCAAGAATAAAGGTCACACAGGGAGTCCTGATTCACTCAGATAAGGAGTATAAATCCTCTGCAGTGACACCGAACTTTCACTGTCTCTCATGACTCACAGTCTCCAGCACAAAGAGGCAGCCATTCTTCAACCGGTAATTAGGACAAGAAAGCAGCAGCAGGCCCCAAAAATAGATGCCCCCCCCCCCCACCCACGCCCCCAGGACTGTTCAGCTGGCCGCTTGGTAACAGCCGTCTCAAGACGGTGCACTGACAAATCTGCACCCGGACAATGCGGCCAAAAGCTTCCAATTCCTGCATTTTCCTCTCCCAGGAAACGCTCACGGCTCCTCGCAGTTAGCCGGGGGACAGCATCGATTGAGTCCCCGGAACGTCAGAGTTCCCCTCCAAGGCGCACACCATCCCGACTCGCAAATATTGCGGCATTCCTTCACTGTCGCTGGATCTAAATCCCGGCACTCTCCCCAACAGCCACTCCAGGCATTCCCATACCATTGTCGGTTCCACACCACCTAACGTGGGCAGTTAGGGATGAGCAATTAATGCCCAATGACGCTCAGTGAAGGCGGTGGTGTAGTGGTATTGTCGCTGGACTAGTAATCCAGAGGCCCAGGGCAAGATCCGGAGACCTGGGTTCAAATACCACGTGGTATTGTCGCTGGACTAGTAATCCAGAGGCCCAGGGCAAGATCCGGAGACCTGGGTTCAAATACCACACCACCACGGCAGATGGTGAAATTTGAATTCAATAAAAATTAAAAGTTTTGTAAAAACCCCTATGGATCTTAGGGAAAGAAATCTGCCGCCCTTACCTGGTCTGATCTACATGTGACTCCAGACCCACGGCAATATTGTTGACTCTTCCAAATGCCCTCTGAAATGGAGGGCTGTTAGCGATGGGTATTAAATGGCAGCCCAGCCACTGACACCTACATCCTGTGAATTAATTTTTTTTAAATCCCCTGAAAGATTAAGAAAAAGATAACCATTGTTGGTCTGACAACAAGTAATGTGACCCAGCCGACCTCTCACCTTGCGACGCTAGGGGTAAAACAATGAAACATCCAAGCGAAAGAGAGTGAGTGTTAAGCTGGTCGTTTTATTTCTGTGTCAGAGTTAGGACCAAGTGTATCCCATGGTCTCAATGTGCCTGTCCTCCTCTCTCTGAGTTTAGGCAGCTGTTGCTCTCAAGGAGATCGAGTGGCAGCATCGATACCCGATGGACTTTTACGCCAACCTGTCACTCGGCCCGTGGACCGTCAACCATGTGACCCACCAACCCCCCAGGAGGTCAAGGAGGACCGCAGAGGTGAGTCGAGACTCGATGTGAGTCATAATGTACCTCTTGATGCTGATCCGTGTGGGTTTGGACTTGGCAGGAGAGAAATGGCATATGTGTGCAACAATCTGCCATCACTCCTGAATCAGTGGCACCTTACTGAGTCTGGCAGACTTACCTTGAGTGGCTTTGTTTTATCGATTAATGCTCTTTGGTTGAGAGAAATGACGGGCGCGATTCTCCGCACTCACGACGTGGGGGGGAGAATAGCGGGCGGCGCAAGTTTTTACGGCGACGCTGGTCCGACGCCCTCCCGCTATTCTCCCGCCCCCCCCCCCCCCCGACACGAATCGCTGCTCGCCGTTTTTTTACGGCGAGCAGCGATTCTCCCCTGGCCGATGGGCCGATTTCCAAGGCCTTTACGGCCGTTTTCACGATTTTTAATACACCTGCTATACCAGTTCGTGAAAACGGCCGCAAAGTGCCGTTCTGCACAACCATGCCACCGATTGCCACGGCCGCACCACGGCCGTGCCAAGGGTGGCATGGGCCCGCGATCGGTGCCCACCGATCGCGGGCAGCGGGTACTTACCCCGCGCACTCGTTGTTACTCCGCCGCCCCGCTGGATCAGTCTGCGGGGCAGCTGAGAGGCATTACCGACCGCGCATGCGCGGGTCTGACGCATATGCGCGGATGACATCATCAATGCGTCAACCGTCGCTAACTTTGGCGCGCGGGCTTAACAAAATTCGTTAAGCCCGTGATGCCGTAGTTCACGGGGCCGCGATGCTAGCCCCAACCGGGGAGCAGAATCGGGTCCCGGGGGGGGGGCTCGGAGGCTGTCGTGAAACACGGCCGTTTTCGTGGCAGCCTTCACGACCTGCCGCCTTTGGGGAGAATCGCGCCCGACGTTTCCTCCCGAACAGTCTGAAATTGAGGACTGGGGAATCAAAAGTAAACAACGTGGTAACCAAAATTTGGGTTTGTCCCTGATGCTCAAGGAGCAAGGAGCCTAGAAGGTGATTTGGTTCATGTTCAGACCTGGCTGAGCTTCCCTGTGACACTAAGTTCAACCTTCCCGCTCTAAATCAGCCTTTGGGCCTCCTCGGCGGACCACAACCATGAATCAGGCCACACGTGCGTTTCTGAAAACCATAAAAATGGATGCTGGCAAATGAAAATGAAATGAAATGAAATGAAAATCGCTTATTGTCACGAGTAAGCTTCAACTGAAGTTACTGTGAAAAGCCCCTAGTCGCCACATTCCGGCACCTGTTCGGGAAGGCTGGTACGGGATAGCAAACCGTTCACGATTATAAATAAGGTCAATGGAATTCAGGGGTTGTCGTCACATTTTAAGAAATCGGATGATCCAGGTAGGTTGACCACTCCAACCTTCCTCTCTCCGACTGCATTGTTCGTTCTCGTGGCAGTGATCCTGATACCATTCAATAAGGCAGTGGAAAGTCTCCTGATTCTCAGGTGAGGGGAGGGAGGGATTGGAAGCACGGAGTGAGCAAAGGCCACTCAGCCCCTCGAGTCCATTCCATCAACAGATCAGGTACATTCAACCCTATCGCAGGCTCTGCCCTGCCCTGGTAAATCACCTCCCAGGTAGCCCCCCAATATCACAGCCTTGCCGAAGGTGCCCCCAGAGGCAGTCAGCGAGAGATCACAGCCCGATTGTCAGACAGCAGGGCCCAGAACTATCCGAGCGACTCACCCGACCAGACTTTAGGCCAAGACGATTTTATTTTCGGAACCAAGCCATTTTCTCCCTCTCAACGAAAGCAAAATTCCGCGGACGCTCGAAATCTGCAATTTGAACAGAAAGTTCTGGAAGTACTCCGCAGTTAAAGCAGCCTCCGTGGAGTGCGAAACAGAGAGAGCAGTTCAGATCCATGGGAGGGGGGGGTCTCAGTCCTGAAACATTAGCTCTTGTTTTCTTTTCCCTTTTAACCAGTTTTCTTTCTCTTTGAGTGGCGTCCGCGATTCCTCCAGCCCCCGGCTGGTCAGGACAGGATTCCTGGTTCTTTGGGCTTGACTTACTTCCACATTTGAAACAGCTGGGGACTGGTTAAAAGTGGCTGTTATTTTTTATTTGGCGGGGTGGAGGCGGCAGGTGTGCCAACTCACGGCGAGCGAGAGCTTGTTTTAAAAGGTGGCACCCGTCGCCTGGCAGCCCTCAACCCTCAGCGGTGAAGATTATGCCCAGATCCGCGGGTATCCCTTCGTTCTCCCAGTGCCTGCCTGGGTTTCCTCCGGTTGCTCCGGTTTCCTCCCACAGTCCAAAGATGTGCGGGTTAGGTGGATTGGCCATGCTAAATAGCCCTTAGTGTCCAAAAAGGTTAGGAGGGGTTATTGGGTTGCGGGGATAGGGTGGAAGTGAGGGCTTGAGTGGGTCGGTGCAGACTCGATGGGCCGAATGGCCTCCTTCTGCACTATATGTTCTATGTTACAGAAGAGCCACAACAACAACTTGCATTTCTATAACATCTTTAACATAGTGATTGGGCCCCAGGAGCATTTGGACACAACATTTAGCACCGAGCTACACCAGGGAATATTAGGACAGCTGAAAATGCAGCAAGACCCGGACAATATCCAGGCTTGGGCTGACAAGTGACAAGTAATATTCACGCCGCACAAGGGCCAGGCAGTGACCATCTCCAGGGGGAATCTAACCATCGCTACTTGACATTCAATGGCATTATCAACGCCGAATCCCCCACAATCAACATCCTGGGGGTTACTATTGACCAAAATCTGAATTGGACTCGCCATATTAATAAAGCCATATTAAGACTGTGTGGCTACAAGAGTAGGTCAAAGGCTAGGAATCCTACAGCGAGTAACTCACCTCCTGACTCCCCAAAGCCTGTCCACCATCTACAAGGCACAAGTCAGGAGTGTAATGGAATACTCCCCACTTGCCTGGGTGAGTGCAGCTCCAACAACACTCAAGAAGCTCAACACCATCCAGGACAAAGCAGCCCTGCTTGATTGCTTCTTCCACAAACATTCAATCCCTCCACCCCGGATGAACAGAGGCAGCCAGGTGGACCATCCACAAGATGCTCTGCAAGAGTTCACCAAGGTTCCTTAGACAGCACCTTCCAAACCCACGACCACTACCATCTAGAAGGACAAGAGCAGCAGATACCTGGGAACCCCACCACCTGGAGGTTCCCCTCAAAGTCACTCATCATCCTGACTTGGAAATATATCGCCGTTCCTTCACTGTCATTGAGCCAAAACCCTGGAACTCCTTGCTGACAGCACTGTGGGTACACCTACACCACGTGGACTGCAGCGGTTCAAGAAGGCAGCTCACCACCGCCTTCTGTAGGGCAATTAGGGATGGGCAATAAATGCTGGCCCAGCCAGCGAGGCCCACATCCCGTAAATTAATATTAAAAATGTGAAGGAACATCTTAAAGGAGAAGAGGGGTTGTGGGGGTGAGATCTAGGAGGGGGGGGACGTATACCAGAGTTTAGGGTCTAACCAGAAGGCACAGAACGATGAGAGGGGGGGGGGGGGTGATGTGCAAAGGGGAAGGAATTTGGGGAGTGCAGAATACTCAGGAAGGTTGTCAGACTGGAGGAGACTATCGGGATAGGCGGGGGGGGGGGGCGTCATTAAGGGCGTCATTGAGGGATTCAGAATCATATTTGAACCCCCTCCTCCACACATCGTGTCCCTTAGTCTGCTCGGAATGACGCAGGCCAAATGGGAGTGATGTCCGGGAAGAATTAGTAAACAGAGAGGACGATGTGTGGTGACATTTACAACTGATCAGGCTATTTAATCATCGTTATGTGAAATTGTGCATTGAAACACATAAACTGAACTCAGATAATGGGTCTGCAATCAGGAGAACTTCCATAAATAAGCAATTATCATCCATTAGATTCAGGTATGGGAACAAAGTACATCAGAGTTTTGCTTGGTATCCATTACACTGTTACGGTGTCCTTTAGCTACTGTACTGTAACATTATTCATTGTCACAGAAAACCCTTCAGAATTAAATGAACAAAGCAAAGATCATTTTCAAATATTTTATTTGGTTTCAGTAGGAAGCTTAAACCGATGAACCGACACAGATGCATTCTGATTATATTTCTGGTGCTGGGCAACCGTTCGTTAATCACCTTGTGAATCTGGGGCTTTGGGCATAATTTCAGATCGAATCTCGGAAGTGAAGGATGTTTGTATTTCTGTGGGACTTTGTCACAGATTTGCTCCATTGCAAAAAGTGGCCACTCAGCCCGTCGGGCCTGCACTGACTCTCCGAACGAGCATTTTACCTGGTGCCGTTCCTCTGCCCCTCCTCCCCGAAGCCCTGCGCGATCTTCCTGTTCAGATCCTCTCTAACTCTCTCTCGAGTGCCTCGATGGAACCGGCACTCTCGGGCGGCGCATTCCACACCCTGACTGCTCGCGGTGCCAAAGAAGCTTTTGCTTCTTTTAAGAATGACTTTAAATCAGTGCCCTCTCGTTCTTGATCCTTTCGCGAGTGAGAACAGTCTTTCTCCCTCCCCCCCCCCCAATCCAAACTCCGTCCAAACCCCTCATCACCTCGGAATTTTCAGCCTGTTTCCCCTGGGCAATAGGCCATTCAGCCCCGCACACTTGTTCTGTCATTCTGTTATATCACGGCTGACCAGAACCTCAATTCCATATCCCTTTACCCAACAAAAATCTGTCAATTCTGATCTTGTAAATTGACAGCCAGCATCTATGAGCTTTTTAGGTAGAGTTCCAGATTTCCTCCCCTTTGTGTGAGACAATGCTTCTTGATTTTACTCATAGATGGCTGCATTCTATTTTTTTTCCCCAATTAAGGGGCAATTTAGCGTGGCTAATCCACCTACCCTGCACATCTTTGGGTTGTGGGGGCGAAACCCACACAGACACGGGGAGAATGTGCAAACTCCACACGGACAGTGACCCCGGGCCGGGATTCGAACCCGGGTCCTCAGCGCCGTAGGCAGCAGTGCTAACCCACTGCGCCACTGTGCTGCCCTAGCACCCCAATTAGGCGTACACCCTCCAAAGTTCCCACCTTCTGGATTCCTGCCAATGGAATCTGAAGGCATTCGCCCGATACTGGCAACAGTTGCCCCGGTCAGGCACTCAGCCACGTCCACAAGAGTGTGTTTAACCGTCAGGCGCTCCGCAGTCCGGTCCGCAGCAATGCCAACAACTGCAGTTCCATCAAGCTCAAGTTGACCAGGATCACAGCTTGCAGCCCATTCCATCGCTCGCCGCAACGCCCAGTGGTACGGAAGCTAATTGTGGCTTTCAAAGTTAGGTATAGACCACAGCCTCCCTGCTCTGTGACTCATTATTCTCCCCCCCCCCAACTCCCAGCTCCATTCAGATTAACTCCAGCGGGTTCTGTATTTCAAGACTTCACTCACACATTGTGTCCGTGTCATCACATGTAAAAGAGCACGACTCTGACTGGGAGAGCTGTCATCAGTCCATCTGGTGTGGGGGTGGGACACAGGTGCCTGTGACGCAGACTCAGGCTTGAAGCTCTTGACGCAAAACAAGGCCCTGCAGCGCAGTGTTCCCTCAGTCTGTCAGACTCTGAGCGTCGATGAGCCATTTCCAGTACGTAACTAGTCCAGTAAGCCATGGAAAATATCATGCAGACCGTCCCCGTCATCCATTTACGGCTTATTTGAAAGAAAGGACTTGCGTTGATATAGCGCCTCTCACAGCCCCTGGGCGTCCCACAGTGCTTCCCAGCCAATGAAGTGCTTTTTGACATGTACTCTCAGTTGTGATTTGGGAAACGCTGCAGCCAGTCTGCGCACAGCAAGCTCCAACAGTAATCTATTTTAGTGAAGTTGGTTCAGGGGTATATACTGTCCAGGGCACCAGGAAGAACTCACCTACTCTTCCTCAAATAGCCCTGTCAGAATCTCACAATTGTTATGGCGCAGAAGGAGGCCATTTGGCCCATCGAGTTTGCACCAGCTCTTCGAAGGAGAATCATGACCGAGTGCCGTTCCCCTGCCTTTTCCCCCGGACAAGCATTGTTTCTATTGAAATAATCATCCAGCGCCCTCTCGAATGCCTCGATTGAATCAGCCAGCACCACACTCCCAGGCCGTGCATCCCACACCGCAGCCACTCGCTGTGTGCAAAAGCTTTTTCTAACATCACATTTGCAAATGGCCTTAGATCTGTGCCCCTCTCGTTCTTGATCCTTTTACAAGCCAAAACATTGGCGATGCATTTTGGGAAGTCTAATAAAGGTGGGATATATATGCAACAAACGATAGGTCCCAGGGAGTACTGAGGAACAGAGACCTTGGTGTATGGCTTCATAAATCCCTGAAGGTGGCGACACAGTTAGATAGGGTAGTGAAGAAGGTATACGGAATGCTTGCCTTCATTAGAATATAGGCATAGAATATAGGAACAGAGAGGTCTTGGTACAACTTTATAAAACATTGGTTAGGTCACTGATTGAATATTGTGGGCAGTTGTGGTCACCACACCATCGGAAGGAGTGATTGCACTGGAGGGCGTGCTGAGGAGATTCCCCAGGATCTTGCCTGGGATGGAGGGTTTCTGCTACGAGGAGAGACTGGATAGAATCATAGACTATAGGCTGGGTTTATTTTCCGTGGAGCAGACGTTTTCCTCCAGATCATTTATATGGACTTTGAATGACAAAGGTCCCAGCACTGATCCCTGCGGGACACCACTAGTCAAAGCCCTCCATTCAGAAAGGCCCCCTTCCGCTGCTACTTTCTGTCTTCTACCACCGAGCCAGTTCTGTTTCCAACTTGCCAGCTCGCCTCTGAACCCGTGTGACTTCACCTTTTGTCATGCCATGAGGCACCTTGTCAAAGGATTTCCTGAAGTCCATATAGACAACATCCACTGCCCTACCCTCATCAATCACCTTCGTCACTTCCTCAAAAAACCCGACCAAGTTAGTGAGGCACGACCTCCCATTCAGAAAACCATGCTGTCTATTGCTAATAAATCTTATTTGTTTCCAAATGTGAATAAATCCTATCCCTAAGAATCCTCTCCAATAATTTCCATACGACTGACGTAAGGCTCACCGGACTATAATTTCCTGCATTATCCCTGCTACCCTTCTTAAACAAAGGAACAGCATTGGCTATTCTCCAGCCCTCTGGGATCTCGCCTGTAGCCAGTGAGGATGCAAAGATTTCCATCGACACCAGCAATTTCCTCCCTTGCCTCCCTCAGTATTTGGGGATATTGGCTGGTTTAGCTCACTGGGCTAAATTGCTGGCTTTTAAAGCAGACCAAGGCAGGCCAGCAGCACGGTTCAATTTCCGTATCAGCCTCCCCGGACAGGCGCCGGAATGTGGCGACTAGGGGCTTTTCACAGTAACTTCGTTTGAAGCCTACTCGTGACGATAAGTGATTTTCATTTCATTTCATTCATATCCCATCAGGCCCTGGGGACTTATCTACCTTAATGCTTTTTAAGACGCCCAACACCTCCTTTTTGATAGCGACATGACCCAGAATCTCTCCACACCCTTCCCTAGGCTCATCATCCACCAATTCCTTCTCTTTGGTGAATACTGATACAAAGTACTCATTTAGTACCTCACCCATTTCCTCTGGCTCCACGCATAGATTCCCTCCTCCATCCTTGAGTGGGCCAACCCTTTCCCTAACTACCCTCTTGCTCTTTATATTTGTATAAAAAGCCTTGGGATTCTCCTTAATTCTGTTTGCCAATGGCTTTTCATGATCCCTTTTAGCCCTCCAGACTCCTTGCTTAAGTTCCTCCCTACTTTCTTTATATTCCTCAAGAGTATTGTCTTTCCAGCCTTCTGGCCCTTACAAATGCCTCTTTCTTTTTGACTAGCCTCACAATAACCCTCGTTATCCAAAATTCCCGAAACTTGCCATACTTATCCTGCATCTTCACAGGAACATGTCGGCCCTGAATTCTAATCAACTGAGGTTTGAAAGCCTCCCACAGGCCAGACGTTGATTTACCCTCAAACAGCCACCCCCAATCTAAATTCTTCAGTTACTGCCTAATATTGTTAGAATTAGCCTTCCCCCAATTTAGTACCTTCACCCAAGGACTATTCTTATCCTGATACAAAAGTATCTTAAAACTTATGGAATTATGATCACTGTTCCCGAAATGCTCCCCAACTGAAATTTCGACCACCTGGCCGGGCTCGTTCCCCAATACCAGGTCCAGTACGGTCCCTTCCCTCGTCGGACTATTTACATATTGGTGCATAAAGGTGGTCACTTCCGCCGTAACTAGCAACTTTGAAATTGACCGTTTTACAAGTGGACATTTTAAGTGTTGGGGGACAGTGTCGTGTAACAGGTGCTGTGTTAATTTGCTGTGACAAGTGCTCGATTTTTCCCGTGATTGACAGATTTCGGCACACCAGCTCCTGAATTGTTTCAAAACATGCTCATCAATAAAGCCTTTGTTGGGATGTTTCACTTCACATTCTTGATTAGCCAGAATTGAGTGCCTCTTAACTGCATCTCTTATATTTTACAGCTGCTGATGTAGCGAGTGGCATATATTCAAAACGATCAATAGCCTTCAGCTATAAAAGATTCTTCACTGCTCTGCTGTGAGCACTTACACCTTTCAAACTCAACAGCAAGCAAACATGTAGCTCTTTGGAAATCCTCCTGGGCTCTCGTCCCATGCCCTCCAATCACAGGCTACCCTCCGGCCACATTGCCTGCCCATTATCATCAGGTTTTATTTATCACTTGGGCTCAAATACAAGCCACTTAACGAGAGGCAGCCATTACCTATGAGGAGCGGTTGAATAAACTCGGTTTGTTCTCACTGGAACGAAAGAGGTTGAGGGGCGACCTGATAGTGGTCTACAAAATTATGAGGGGCACAGACAGAATGGATAGTCAGAGGCTTTTCCCCAGGGTAGAGTGGTCAATTACTAGGGGGCATAGGTTTAAGGTGCGAGAGGCAAGGTTTAGAGTAGATGTACGAGGCATGTTCTTTACACAGAGGGTAGTGGGTGCCTGGAACTCGCTGCCGGAGGGGATGGTGGGAAGCAGGGACGATAGTGACATTTAAGGGGCATCTTGACAAATACATGAATAGGATGGGAACAGAGGGTTACGGACCCCGGAAGTGTAGAAGATTTTAGTTTAGACGGGCAGCATGGTCGGCACAGGCTTGGAGGGCCTGTTCCTGTGCTGTACTTTTCTTTGTTCGTGGAAAAAGTGTAGGACTGGAGAAAGAATTTCACCATACGAAAATGAGGGCAGGTAGAAATTTGTGGTGTTCTTCAGCACGGGTTACCCGACGGAGATCAGAAGGAGGCACCCTCACTTGCTTTCTCCCTGCCTGGTCCTCACCCCAAAAAATCCACAACAAAGGCCAACTGTGCTACCAAGAATGTAATTGAAGCTGTAACCAGCCAGCTTGGCACTGGTTAGGGACTGAACCCGGAATTCTATGTGCCTTACACAACAATAGATAATCATGCAATCCCTACAGTGCAAAAGGAGGCCATTTGGCCCATCGAGTCTGGACCATCCCTTCGAAAGAGCACCCTACCTAGGCCCAATCCCCCGCCCTAACCCTGTAACCCACCTAATCTTTGCACACTAAGGGCAATTTAGCACGGCCAACCCACCTAACCTGCACATCTTTGGACTGTGGGAGGAAACGGGAGCACCCGGAGGAAACCCACCGCAGACAACGAGGAGAGCGTACAGACTCCGCACAGTCACCTGAAGTCGAAATCAGACCCGTGTCCCTGGCACTGTGAGGCAGCAGTGCTAACCATTGTGCCAATGCCACCCACTCCCTTCGCCCCTCCTATTGACATGCCAGACAGCCAATGGCTGGAGTGTGGTTAGTGGGGGTGGCACGTCAAACGGCTACGGTGCAAACTAAACAAAGGCGGCCCAGACCAACTTCCCCACCTATCAGCATTTGCTAACCTTTGATTTGATTATGATTTATTGTCATATGTACTGAGGTGTAATGAAAAGTACAGATCGCTCCATACATGAAAAATATAGGACATACAGCAGACAAACAATGTAAATACATAGACACAGACATCGGGTGAAGAATACGGAGTCGAGTGCTACACAGTAGAGAATATGCGTGGAGAGATCAGTTCAGTGCATAAGAGGGTCATTCAGGAGTCTGGTAACAGCGGGAAAGAAGCTGTTTCTGAACCTGTTCGTGAATGTTCTCAGGCTTTTGTATCTCCTGCCCGATGGTAGAAGTTGGAAGAGAGAATAACCCGGGTGGGAGGGGTCTTTGATTATACTGCCTGTTTTCCCCAGGCAGCGGGAGGTGTAGACAGTCAATGAATGGGAGGTGGGTTTATGTGATGGACTGGGCTGTGTTCCCGACTCTCTGTAGTTTCTTATGGTCTTGGGCCGAGCAGTTGCCATACCAGGCTGTGACACAGCCAGATAGGATGCTTTCTATGGTGCATCTGTAAAAAGTGGTAAGAGTCAATGTGGACATGCCGAATTTCCTTAGTTTCCTGAGGAAATATGGGCGCTGTTGTGCTTTCTTGGTCGTAGCGTCGACGTGGGTGGACCAATATAGATAGATGGTGATGTGCACACCTGGGAATTTGAAACTGTCAACTATCGCCACCTCGGCATTTTGATGCAGACAGGGGTGTGTACGATACTTCACTTCCTGAAGTCAATGACCAGCTCCTTAGTTTTGCTGACGTTGAGTGAGAGATTGTTGTGTTACACCTCTCCACTAGGTTCTCTATCTCCCTCCTGTACTCTGACTCATCGTTGTTCAAGATCCGACCACTATGGTCGTGTTATCAGCAAACTTGTAGATGGAGTTGGAGCTGCATTTTACCACACAGTCGTGTGTGTACAGGGAGTATAGTAGGGGGCTAAGTACGCAGCCTTGCGGGGCCCCGGTATTGAGGACTATCGTGGCGGAGGTGTTGTTGTTTATCCAGTTTTGGTCCATGGGCCAGGAAGTCGAGGATCCAGTTGCAGAGGGAGGAGCCAAGTCCTAGGTCTTGGAGTTTTGATATGAGCTTGGCTGGGATTATGGTGTTGAAGGCGGAGCTGTAGTTAATGAATAGGAGTCGGATGCAGGAGTCCTTGTTGTGGAGATGTTCCAGGGATGAGTGTAGGGCCAGAGAGATGGCGTCTGCTGTGGACTAGTTGTGGCGGTATGTGAATTGCAGTGGATCAAGGCATTCTGGGAGTATGGAGTTGATATGTGTGGCATGACCAACCTCTCGAAGCACTTCATAATGATCGATGGCAAGGCCACTGGGCGGTAGTCGTTGAGGCACATTGCCTGGTCATTCTCTGGAGGCGGTACTGGCTCCTTAACTTCCAGCGCAATGATCGAGATCTGCATTTACTAACCCCTCACCCTCCACTTAACATTAAGGCAGCATTTGACTGAGTACTGAAGGCTTGCGCTGCAGGACTTGCCGCGCCCCTAGCCAAGCTGGTCCAAGCTGTTCCAGTACAGCTACAACACCGGCATTTAAGCGGCAATGTGGGAAATTGCCCAGGTATATCCTGTGCACAAAAAGCAGGACAAATCCAACCCAGTGAATTCACAACTCCTCAGATAATGAAGCAGTCCATGTCCAAATGCAGCAAGACCTGGACAATATCCAGGCTTGGGGCTGACAAAGTGACAAATTACATTCATGCCACACAAGTGCCAGGCAATGACCATCTGCAACACGCGAGGATCTAACCATCACCCCTTGACATTCAATGGCATTACCATCATTGAATCCCCCGCAATCAACATCCTGGTGGTCACCATTGATCAGAAACTGAACTGGACCCAGTCACATTAACACTGTGGCTACCAGGGCAGGTCAAAGACTAGGAACCCTACGACGAGTAACTCACCTCCTGACCACCCCCCCCCCCCCCCCCCCCCCCCCCAAAGCCTGTCCACCATCTACAAAGGCACAAGTCAGGAGTGTGATGGAGTACTCTCCACCTGCCTGGGTGAGCGCAGCTCCAACAATACTCAAGAAGTTCGACACCATCCAGGACAAAGCAGCCCCGCTTGATCGCTCCCCCTTCCACAAACATTCAAACCCTCCACCACCGACGCACAGTAGCAGCCGTGTGTACCATCTACAATATGAACTGCAGTAACTCACCAAGGCTCCTTAGGCATCACCTTCCAAACCCACGACCACTACCATTTAGAAAGACAAGAACAGCAGATACCTGGGGACGCCCAACACCTGGAGGTTCCCCTCCAAGTTGCCAGGTCAACATCCTAAAATTCTCGCCCTGACAGCACTTTGGGTTAACCTAAACCATGTGCACTGCAGCGGTTCAAGTCGGCAGCTCACCACCACCTCCTCACCATGAGCAGCAAGGTGGCACAGTGGTTAGCACTCCTGTCTCACAGCGCCAGAGTTGATTCTGACCTTTGGTGACTGTGCGGAGTCTGCACGTTCTCCCCCTGTCTGTGGGTTTCCTCCGAGTGCCCTGGCTTTCTCACACAGTCCAAAGATATGCAGGTTAAATGAATTGGCCATGGTCAATGCGCAGGGTTACATGGATAGGGCGAGGGTGTGGGTCTGGGTAGGATTCTCTTATAGAGGGTTGATACAGTCTCGATGGGCTGAATGGCATCCTTCTGCACTGGAGGATTTCTATGGATTCCCAAGTACAACAAGGGATGGGCAATAAATGCTGCCCTCGTCAGTGACTCCCACATATCATAAATTAATGAAACAATATTCCTCACCACATCGGCAGTCTCGTTCTCTGGCACCATCTACACTCCTTTGATCTCTCTCACCCATTTTCTCTTTTGTTCTTTCGCTCTTTGTCACCCGTCCCATTTTCTGTTTCACACTCCCTGTTTCCCTGCATTCATTCTCTGCCCTACTTCTTTACAGTATCTTCGCTCTCTATCCTCCCAGCTCTTTCTCTGCTCTATACCCTTTTCTCTTCCGGCCTCCTTCTTTCCTCCTCCCCCTCATTTCCCATCGCTGCTCCTCTCTTTCTCTCCCTCTCTCGCTCCTCATCCTTCTCATCTCCCTCTTTCTCTCTCTCCGCAGCCGTCTTTCTCTTTGTTCTCCTCTCTCTCTCCCTCTTTCTCTCTCTCTCCTTTTTCGCGTCTCTCTTTCTTTCTCTCCTCAGTCTTTCTTTCTCTCTCTCTCCCCTCTCTCTTCTCTTTCTCTCTCCCCAACCTTTCGTTTTTCTCTCTCTATACACCTTTCTCTCTCTCTTTCTCCTTCTTTCTCTTTTTCTCTCTCTCCCTCCTCTCTCTCAACCTTTCTCTCTGTCTTTCTTTCTCTCTCTTCCTCTCTCTCTTTCTCCCTCTCTCCTTTCCCTCTCTCTCTCTTTCTCTCTCCATCTCCCTCTCCCTCTCTCTTTCTCTCTCCCACTTTATCTTTCTTTCTCACTCTCTCCCTCCCTTTCTCTCTCTCTCTCCCTCCCTCTCCCTTTTCCTCTCTCTCTGTCTCTCTCCTCTCTCTCTCTCCTTCTCTCTCTCCCTCCCTCTCCCTTTCCCTCTCTCTCTGTCTCTCTCTCTCCCCTTCCCTTTCCCTCTCTCTCTCTCTCTCTCCCTCCCTCTCCCTTTCCCTCTATCTCTGTCTCTCTCTCTCTCTCCCTCCCTCTCCCTTTCCCTTTCTCTCTGTCTGTCTCTCTCTCTCTCTCTCCCTTTCCCCCTCTCTCTCTCTCTCCCTCCCTCTCCCTTTCCCTCTCTCTCTGTCTCTCCCTTTCCCTTTCCCTCTCTCTCTCTCTCTCTCTCTCTCTCCCTCCCTCTCCCTTTCCCCCCCCTCTCTCTCTCTCTCTCCCTCCCTCTCCCTTTACCTCTCTCTCTCTCTCTCTCTCCCTCCCTCTCCCTTTACCTCTCTCTCTCTCTCTCTCCTTCTCTCTCTCCCTCCCTTTCCCTTTACCTCTCTCTCTCCTTCTCTCTCTCTCTCCCTTTACCTCTCTCTCTCCCTCCCTCCCTCTCTCTCCCTCCCTCTCTCTCCCTCCCTCCCTCTCTCTCCCCTGCTTTATTTCCCTCCCAATCCTGGACAATTCAGGCAGGCTGGGAAGTGGAGTTTCTCGTCTGTTAACATCTGTTTCATTTTGTGTGGTTTTTAAAAAAAAAAGCCAGCTACATAAACACAAATGTGTTTTTGAAAACTGCAAAGTGGGTCTGACATTGGGCTGAAGAGCGCGAGGACAACTGGGGCTGGGGGAGGGGGAGCCAGCACCGATTCACGTCACAACAGATGCACCTCAACATACCTGAGCTGAAGCGAACAAAAGGAGACACTGAAACATCCATAGTATTGTCACAGTCTGCCCTTTCTCGCTCTCCCTGTACTTTGTGAGATTTTATTTATATTTCCTATTTCGCAGCTGTTGAGTGGGAGAATTGCTGGCATTTAATGATTTATTCGGGTCTCGAGTAGTGTTTGCTTTATTGTTAATTGCTACGAAATAAATCCCAAATTGGCTAGCCTCCCTATATTGCTGCCATAATTTACTGCCTGCTGCCACTGCCTCCGAGCTGTTCACTGCCAGGCAGGCAGCGCCATCCACTGGCAGCTTCGGGCATTTCAACCACGGCCCACTAAATTCACATCTCCGTTCAGCCAACCATTTCAGCCACTTGACCCTACTTCGCCTTCGCCCCCCCCCCCACCCCAATCTGCATACCCTTAGTGTTCCTTCCCCCACCCCTTTCTGTGCTTATCCAGTACACCCTTAAATGCATCAGCGCACTTCGCCTCAACTGTTCCCTGCGGAGGTGAATGCCTCATGAATGAATGAAAATCGCTTATTGTCACAAGTAGGCTTCAAATGAAGTTCAAATGAAGTGAAAAGCCCCTCATCGCCACATTCCGCCGCCTGTTCGGGGAGCCTGTTACGGGAATCGAACCATGCTGCTGGCCTGCCTTAGCCTGCTTTCAAAGCCAGCGATTTAGCCCTGTGCTCATTTGCACCACTATCTGAATAGTTCCTTGTTGGATTGATTATATCATAGATGTTACAGTGCAGAAGGAGGCCATTCAGCCCATCGAGTCTGCACCGGCTCTTTGAAAGAGCACCCTACCCAAGCCCACGCCTCCACCCTATCCCCATAACCCAGTAACCCCACCCAATACTAAGGGCAATTTTGGACACTAAGGGCAATTTACCATGGCCAATCCACCTAACCTGCACATCTTTGGACTGTGGGAGGAAACTGGAGCACCCGGAGGAAACCCACGCAGACACGGGGAGGACGTGCAGACTCCGCGCAGACAGTGACCCAAGCCGGGAATCGAACCTGGGACCCTGGAGCTGTGAATCAGTTGTGCTACCCACTGTGTTACCCTGCTGCCCTAACTGATTGATAAACGTCTCCTTTTATGAGCCCCAACTTTGGTCTTCCCTCCAAGAATTCACGAGGAAAGATATCATCGCATTAGAAGCAGTGCGAGGGAAGGTTCGCTTGGGTCATAGAGTGCAGAAGGAGGCCATTCAGCCCATCGAGTCTGCACCGACCCAGACTAAGCCCTCACTTCCATCCCATCCCGGTAACCCAATGACCCCTCCAAACCGTTTTTGGACACTAAGGGCAATTTAGCATGGCCAATCCACCTAACCTGCACATCTTTGGACTGTGGTCTCGGGGTGGGGGGTGTTTCCTACGAGGAACAGTCGGGCAGTCCGGGCCTTACCCGACTGGAGTTTGGAAGAATGAGAGGCGATCTTATTGAAACCACTGGATCCCAAGGAGATTTGGCAGGGTGTCTGCCTGGAGCATGTTGCCACCTTGAGGGGGAGACTGGAGACAGGGGGCAGAGTGTAAGGATCTCCCTTTTAGGACAGAGATGAGGAGAATGTTTTTCTCTCGCAGGGTCATGGATCTGAGGAATTCTCTTTCCCTCCGACAGCAGTGGAGGGTGGGTCGCGCAAGGTTGAGTTGTACAGTTTTTGAGAGGCAAGGGAGTCGAGGGTCGTGGGGGGGGGGGGGGGGGGGGCACGGGGAGACAGGAATGTGGAGTTGAGACCCCAACCATATCAGCTATGATCTTATTGAATGGTGGAGCAGACTCAAGGGGCCGCATGGCCGCACTCTTGCCCCTAAGTCCTGTGCTCCTGCAAGTGGAAGTAATTTCTCGACCCTCTTGAAAGCCCCCCCCCATTCCCCCTCCACCTTTTCTTTCCCAGAGAAACGAGTCCCAGTCTGTTCCTCATCCGTGTTTACAACCTCTCAGTTCTGGCATCGTCCTCGTAAATCTTTTTCTTTGCACCTTATCCAGTCCCTCTGTCACTTTAGCGATGCGGAGACTGGAACTGCACACAGTTCTCCAAGTGTGATATCAGACATTCACAGAGCAGAAAGAAAACAACAAGAAAGATTGGAGAGGCCAGGTCTCCTCAGAAAAGAGAAGTTTTTTGAAAAATAAAATTCCAAATGAGGGGCAATTTAGCGTGGCCAATCCACCTAGCTTGCACACCTTCGGGTTGTGGGGGTGAGACCCACGCAGACAGGGGGAGAATGTGCAAACTCCACACGGACAGTGACCCAGGGCCGGGATTCGAACCTGTGACCTCGGCACCATGAGGCAGCAGTGCTAGCCACTGCGCCAACCTGACGCCCAGAGAAGTGAAGGTGGAGGAAAGATTTGATCGAGATGTTCAAGATCCTGAGAGGTCTGGACAGGGTAGACTGGGGGGGAAACTGATCCCACTCATGGAAGGATCAAGGCGGAGATCAAGGCACAGATTCAAAGTAATTGGCAACAGAACCAAAAGCGACATGAGGAGAAACCTTTGCACACGGCGAGTGGTTGTGATCTGGGAGGTGCTGCCGGAGAGTGTGGTGGAGGCCGCTTCAATCCAGCTATTCAGGAGGGAATTGGATCATTACCCGAAAAAGGGAAGCTTTGCAGAGCAACGGGGAATATGCACGGCAGTGACTGTGATTTGCTCCTTTGAAGAGCCAACACAGACACGATGGGCCGAATAGCCTCTTTCTGTGCTGTGACCATTCTGTGAATTTCCATTTATACCACTGGTTAATCAGGATACAACAGTGTCCGCCAAGGTGTCAGCCATGGTCAGTTGGTACCACTCTCACACCGGAGGCTGAATGTTGCGGGTTCAGAGGCTCGACCACAGATAGATTATCAGAAGTGCTGCATTTCAGATTCAAATGAGATCCAACCCAGCCCCTGCCTGCCCAACACCCGCCCATCCCCCTGCCCAACCCAGCCTCTGCCTGCCCATCCCGCTGCCTAACCCAACCCCTGCCTGCCCAACACCCCGCTCCCCAGCCCTGCCTGCCCAACACCCGCCCATCCCCCTGCCCAGCCCCTGCCTGCCCATCCCGCTGCCTAACCCAACCCCTGCCTGCCCAACACCCGCCCATCCCCCTGCCCAACCCAGCCCCTGCCTGCCCAACACCTGCCCATCCCCCTGCCCAACCCAGCCCCTGCCTGCCCACCCCGCTGCAACCCAACCCCTACCTGCCCAACACCCTGCTCCCCAGCCCTGCCTGCCCAACACCCGCCCATCCCCCTGCCCAACCCAGCCCCTGCCTGCCCATCCCGCTGCCTAACCCAACCCCTGCCTGCCAACCCCCTGCTCCCCAGCCCTGCCTGCCCAACACCCGCCCATCCCCCTGCCCAACCCAGCCCCTGCCTGCCCATCCCGCTGCCTAACCCAACCCCTGCCTGCCCAACACCCTGCTCCCCAGCCCTGCCTGCCCAACACCCGCCCATCCCCCTGCCCAACCCAGCCCCTGCCTGCCCACCCCGCTGCCTAACCCAACCCCTGCCTGCCCAACACCCTGCTCCCCAGCCCTGCCTGCCAACACCCACCCATCCCCCTGCCCAACCCAGCCCCTGCCTGCCCATCCCGCTGCCTAACCCAACCCCTGCCTGCCCAACACCCTGCTCCCCAGCCCTGCCTGCCCAACTCCCTGATCAAATCACACCCTTCCCCCCCCCCCGATTCCTCGTCAAACATGGATCTCCCAACCCAATATCTGCTCGTTTACATCATAGCTGTTAGTGAGAGGTTACAATGTTCACATTGGTGCCACTTTTCCAAAGTTACATCAGAAACTGGGGGACATGTGGGTCTTATTTTAAATTGGTTGCAGTTGCTTGGGTGAGTTCTTTACCCATTAAACAGGTTCATAAAGCGAGAGACAGTAATGGATCGGTTGGATCATTTAATTTATTATTGACAGAAGAGTAATTCCAAAAATAACCATTCCTACAGAGTGATGCGCATTGCCTCACGTACAAACGTACTAATTGGGAGCAGTGGGAGGCCATTCGGCCCCTCGAGCCTGCTCCGCCATTCAATAAGATCATGGCGGATCTGATTGTGGCCTCAGTTTCCCACCTAGCCCCGATAACCTTTGACCCCTTCGTTAGTCAAGAACGTATCTCTGTCTTAAAACTATTCAGTGACCCAGCTGAGCATTGACCATGGCCAATCCACCCAACCCGCACGTCTTTGGACTGTGGGAGGAAACCGGAGCACCCGGAGGAAACCCGTGCAGACACGGGGAGAAACCCAAACTCCACATGGACAGTCAACCGAGGCTGGGATCGAATCCGGGTCCCTGGCGCTGTGAGGCAGCAGTGCTAACCACTGTGCCACCAAATCGTTCTTCATTCCAATCTCTTTATTTTGCTGGACGCACACCATCCAAAGTTTTGTAACCGCACAGTTGTTTGAACCGTTGCCAACAGGAGGTGAGAGTGCCTCATATGTCCTTTCACACCATATTGCCGCTTCCTATCATTGCCTTTCCCCAAGCCACTTTTCGTTCCAAGTGATGTTCTTAGACCACTCAAGCCTGGGATGAAAATCTTGGGCGGAATTCTCCGCTCCCGCGATAAATCGGGAAGGCCGTCGTGAACTCGGCTGAGTTTCACGACGGCCTTGGAGGCCGCTCCTCTCACCTTATTCACCCCCACCCGGGGGGGGCTAGGAGCGGCGCTCCGTAACTCTCGGCCGCCGGGCCTTGACGCTTGCATCAAGGCGGCGCGCCGAGAATGACGCGACGACGGCGCCTAAGTGACGTCAGCCACGCATGCGCAGGTTGGCCGGCTCCAACCCGCGCATGCGTGGTTGCCGTCTTTCCCTCCGCTGCCCCGCAAGACGTGGCGGCTTGATCTTGCGGGACGGCGGAGGGGAAAGAGTGCGCCCCTTTGAGACGCCGGCCCGACGATCGGTGGGCACCGATCGCGGGCCAGTCCCCTCCCGAGCACGGCCGTGGTGCTCACTCCCCTCTCCGCCCCCCACAAGCTTCAAACGAGCATTTGCCGCCATGTTCATGACGGCAGCGACCAGGTGTGGTTGCCGCCGTCGTGAACCGGTCGTGAACGGCAGGCCGCTCGGCCCATCCGGGCCGGAGAATCGCCGGTCGCCGCGAAAAACGGCGAGCGGCGATTCTTCCGAGCGGGGGGGTGGGAGAATCGCGGGGGGGGGGGGCGTGTCGTGAGTCGCCCGCCCCTCCCGCGATTCTCCCACCCGGCGTGAGTAGCGGAGAATCGCGCCCCATGTGTTTCGAAAGCTTATGTGTGCTATCGGCATCATTGAAGGGAAAATAACAAGAGCTAAACCAATTCTGTCTAACGTTACTATTTTGTCTTTGTTTGAAATTGAAGTATTGTAAAAGCATATTGATGTTGTGGCAATGGGTCCCGTTCTCTTTGGCTGAAGGCTCACGTGCCGTGTTTCACCATAGAAATCCCAATCTGAATGCTCCATGCAGCACTGTGACTGATAATATTTAGAAACGGATCATCCCCGAAGCCAGCTCTCTGTAATCTCACAGTGTGTCGTATTCTCGATTATCTATCTACGGCACTGTTGGAAGGAGCTTTAATTCCCGCGATGTGCTTATCGAATGGCCAAGTCGCACTGAGGTTCACTCATGTCGAACGAATCGGTTTGGTGTGAGCTTGCACTGTCAACTCCTGGTAAACTGCAGCATATTTGATCCCTTTTCCCGTTCACTCCCATCCTGTGGAATTGCGTGACCCGCTCAGATAGAACACAGCTCGCGCTCGGACTCTTGCCTGCCCGAAGAGATTAGCACCAGTGAACATTCCGATAAGTTGCATTTAGTGGCCAGTTTAGGTCTTGGCACCGTGGGATTCTCAGACCCTGGCCTCACACGAACGCAGGTCGCACCAAAATAATGCAACCACTCGCTTTTATGTAGTCTCAGTAGCAGAATGAAACAGCCTGAATACTTCACTTTGAGAGCCAGAGAGGGTGGGAGAGGATTTCGAGGAGAGATGGAGGTTATTGTGAAAAGCCCCTAGTCGCCACATACTAGCACCTGTTTGGGTACACAGAGGGAGAATTCAGAATGTCCAAATTACCTAACAAGTCTTACAGGAGTTGTGGGAGGAAACCGAAGCACCCGGAGGAAACCCACGCAGACACGGGGAGAACGTGCAGACTCTGCACAGACAGTGACCCAAGCCGGGAATCGGACCTGGGACCCTGGAGCTGTGAAGCAACAGTGCTAACCACTGTGCTATCGTGCTGCCCTTGAATGTTGTTGAAGCTGTACTCATCCAGGCAAGTGGAGAGTATTCCATTACACTCCTGACTTGTGCCTTGTAGATGGTGCGCAGGCCTTGGGGGGGTCAGGAGTTGAAATACGCGCCATCGGATTGCTAGCCTTTGACCTGCCCTGGTAGCCACAGTATTAATATGGCTAGCCCAGTTCAGTTTCTAATCAATGGTAACCCCCTAGGATAGTGATTGTGGGAGATTCAGCGATGGTAATACCATTGAATGTCAAGGTTAGTTCCTATTTTGTTGGAGATGGTCATTGCCTAGCACTTGTGTGGCACAAATGTAATTTCCAACTTTGTCAGCTCGAGCCTGGGTATTGTCCAGGTCTTGCTGCATTTGGACATGGACTGCTTCATTATCTGAAGAGTAGCGAATGGTGCTGAACATTGTGCAGTCATCCACAAACATCCCCACTTCTGACTTTATGATGGAAGGGAGGTAATTGATGAAGCAGCTGAAGATGGTTGAGCCGAGGACACTACCCTGAGAAACTCCTGCAGTGATGTCCTGGAGCTGAGATGATTGACCTCCAACCACCACAACCATCTCCCTTTGTGCCGGGTATGAATCCAGTCCGTACCGGAGAGTTTCCCCCCTGAAACCCATTGTCTCCAGTTTAGCTCGGGATCCTTGATGCCATACTCAATCAAATTATGCCTTGATATCAAGGGCAGTAACTCTCACCTCCAGAGTTCAGCTCTTTTGACCATGTTTGAACCAAGGCTGTGATGAGGTCAGGAGCTGAGTGACCCTCGCAGAACACAAACTGAGCGTCCCTGAGCAGGTTATTGTTGAGTAAGTGCCGCTTGATAGCACTGTTGATGATTCCTTCCATCACTTTGCTGATGATGGCGAGTAGACTGACAGGGCAGTAATTGGCCGGGTTGGATTTTTCCTGTTACAATTACTGCCCACAACACTCGCTCAGTACTGACCCTCTGACAGTGCTGCACTCCCTCAGTACTGACCCTCTGACAGTGCGGCACTCCCTCAGTACTGACCCTCTGACAGTGCAGCACTCCCTCAGTACTGACCCTCTGACAGTGCAGCACTCCCTCAGTACTGACCCTCTCACAGTGCGGCACTCCCTCAGTACTGACCCTCTGACAGTGCGGCACTCCCTCAGTACTGACCCTCTGACAGTGCAGCACTCCCTCAGTACTGACCCTCTGACAGTGCTGCACTCCCTCAGTACCGACCCTCTGACAGTGCAGCACTCCCTCAGTACTGACCCTCTGACAGTGCAGCACTCCCTCAGTACTGACCCTCTGACAGTGCGGCACTCCCTCAGTACTGACGCTCTGACAGTGCGGCACTCCCTCAGTACTGACCATCTGACAGTGCTGCACTCCCTCAGTACTGACCCTCTGACAGGGCAGCACTCCCTCAGTACTGACCCTCTGACAGTGCAGCACTCCCTCAGTACTGACCCTCTGACATGGCAGCACTCCCTCAGTACTGACCCTTTGACAGTGCAGCACTCCCTCAGTACTGACCCTCTGACAGTGCGGCACTCCCTCAGTACTGACCCTCTGACAGTGCAGCACTCCCTCAGTACTGACCCTCTGACAGTGCGGCACTCCCTCAGTACTGACCCTCTGACAGTGCAGCACTCCCTCAGTACTGACCCTCTGACAGTGCAGCGCTCCCTCAGTACTGATCCTTTGACAGTGCAGCACTCACTCAGTACTGACCCTCCTACAGTGCGGCATACCCTCAGTACTGACCCTCTGACAGTGCCGCACTCCCTCAGTACTGACCCTCTGACAGTGCGGCACTCCCTCAGTACTGACCCTCTGTCAGTGCGGCACTCCCTCAGTACTGACCCTCTGACAGTGCGGCACTCCCTCAGTACTGACCCTCTGACAGTACAGCACTCCCTCAGTACCGACCCTCTGACAGTGCAGCACTCCATCAGTACTGACCCTCTGACAGTGCAGCACTCCCTCAGTACTGACCCTCTGACAGTGCCGCACACCCTCAGTACTGACCCTCTGACAGTGCAGCACTCCCTCAGTACTGACCCTCTGACAGTGCAGCACTCCCTCAGTACTGACCCTCTGACAGTGCAGCACTCCCTCAGTACTGACCCTCTGACAGTGCGGCACTCCCTCAGTACTGACCCTGTGACTGTGCGGCACTCCCTCAGTACTGACCCTTTGACAGTGCGGCACTCCCTCAGTACTGACGCTCTGACAGTGCGGCACTCCCTCAGTACTGACCCTCTGACAGTGCCGCACTCCCTCAGTACTGACCCTCTGACAGTGCAGCGCTCCCTCAGTACTGACCCTCTGACAGTGCGGCACTCCCTCAGTACTGACCCTCTGACAGTGCAGCACTCCCTCAGTACTGACTCTCTGACAGTGCGGCACTCCCTCAGTACTGACCCTCTGACAGTGCGGCACTCCCTCAGTACTGACCCTCTGACAGTGCAGCACTCCCTCAGTAATGAACACACAACATTTAAGCACAGAAACAGGCCCTTCAGCCCACCAAGCCTGTGTCGATCCAGATTCCTTATTTAGACCGTCTACTTATTGCCCAAATGATCAGTATCGCTCCATTCCCCGCCCGTTCATGCGTCTATCAAGATATAACTTAAACATTGCCACCTCCACTGGCAACGCATTCCAGGCACCCATCACCCTGTGTGTGAAAAACGTTCCCGACACCTTCGATCCCGGATGGGGACTCAAAGATGAAGCAGTTCCTCGATGTGCTGGACTTCCCAGCTGGTGGGGAGGAAAGGGGACTGGAAGCAATATTGGGTCTCGAGGAGGTCATGGAATGCATCAATTCCATGCAATCTGGGAAGGCACCAGGACCCGATGGGTTCCCGGCGGACTTCTACAAAAGGTTTGCGACAGCACTGGCCCCCCACCTGCTGGAGATGTTCAATGACTCGCTGTCAAGGGTGGGGACTCTCCGCCCATGCTAGCACAGGCCTCGATCTCACTGATCACCGAGGAAAGACAAAGACCCGGCAGAGTGTGGGTCGTACAGACCGTCTCACTCCTGAACAATGACACAAAAGCGAAAGCTCGAGCAAGCCAACTGGAGGGTTGCGTGCCAGAGGTGATCGCGACAGATCAGACGGCAGACAGCTGACGACAAACATCAGACGCCTGCTGAAGGTGGTCACGGCTCCACCCAGTGAGGAGACACCAGAGTTGATCATCTCCCTGGTCGCAGAGAAGACCTTTGACCGGGGGGAGTGGAAATATCTCATTGAGGTACTGGAACGGTTTGGGTTCGGGCCAGCATTCACCTGGTGGGTGAAGCTGCTGTACAGAGCTCCCATGGTGAGCGTGCTGACGGACGCCACCAGCTCAAAACCGCACCGAGGCACGAGGCAGGGTTGCCCACTGTCCCTGTTGCTGTTCGCTCTGGCAATTGAGCCACTGGCTATCGCGCTCAGACCAGCGGAGGGATGGAGAGGCATTCGGAGAAGAGACATGGAGAACAGAGTCTCTCTCTCTGCTGCTCTATGTCTCGAACCCCTTAGTCAGCATGGGAAAGATAATGGAACTCCTGGCAGAGTTCGGAGCCTTCTTGGTATACAAATTAAACTTGAGCAAAAGCGAAATCTTCCCGGTGAACCTCCAGGGGGGAGGAGGAATGGTGGGAATGCTCCTGTTCAAACTGGCCCAAACCAAGTTCAGATACTTGAGGATCCAGATAACCCACAACTGGGCCCAGCTGCACATGTGGAACCTGTCCAGCCTGGTGGAGGAGGTGAAGGGGTGACCTGTGAAGGTGGGACTAACACCCGCTCTCCCTGGTGGGGAGAGGATAAAGATGAACAATCTGCCACGGTTCCTCTTCGTGTTTAGATCACACCCGATCTTCAAATCCAAATCCTTCTTCGCCACGGTGGACAAACTAATCTTGACCTTTGTGTGGGCGGGAAAGACCTCCAGGATCTGTAGAACCGTCCTGCAGAGAGCCGGTGGGGGGGGGGGCTTGGAATTCCACCCGGCATCTCTGACACTGCAGCACTCCCTCAGTACCCGCTCCGAGTGTCAGCTATGATCACACTCCGAATGAGTGCTGCGAGCAGATCTGAATTTAGGCTTCGAATTTGGGCTCGGGCCTCTGGACTGGGACTGGACTCTTACTGAGCTAGGGGCTGGAGGCCACTCAGCCTGGGTCTGTTCCCCCATGCATGGCTGCTCTGATAGTAACCTTCGCTCCATATTCCCGCCGACCCCCGATAACCTTTCACCCCCTTGTTAATCAACCGACCTCGCTCTGCCTTAAAAATGTTCAAAGGTTCTGCTGGAAGAGGCTGACATCTCTCTCAGTACTAATTTCTCCTTTACTGAGTGACCTCTTAATTTTTAATCGGTGACCCCTAGTTGTAGATTGTCCCAAAAGAAGGAACATTCTCTCCACATCCACCCTGACGACACCCTTCACGATCTTATATCCGCCACCTTCTGACTCCGAGGTAACTGTTGGGCCAGGACCTTTCTGGGTTGTGGTTGGATTTGAGTCCTGTGGCCTTGTCAATGTGATTTTTTTTTTTGTTTTTGTTTTGTTTCTTTCACACAGAAGAAGCCAGTGGAGGCAGCGAGAGACACGTGCGCAGACTGCGGCTGCCAGCAGGAGAAGGTGGACGGGAGTCAACCCAAGGAACAGCCTCTCTCCCCAAAGCAGTGAGGACCCGGGCATGCCAGAGAGAGGGAGCTAATGCAACAGGAGGGATGGTGTTGAGATGAACGCAGGCATCCTGCGGCACCCTGGGACAGTTCTGTTTGACTGGATGTGCGTTTGATGACGGGAGCACAGCTCACACGGTGGGAGAACCCCTCTCTTTCTGTTTGAGGGATCTCCACATTCCTCCCAACAGGGGAGCCAGAAATAACCAAAGCCGATTTGTTGGGGGGGGGGGGCTCAGAGTAACCTGCAATAAAATGGAAATAAATTGGACAAATTACAGCATTTATTACTATTAATTTTGTTGGCCATCAGAGCCTTGAGATTGTTCCGTACCAGTGGCCAATCAGCCACTTTATCTGTTATAATACATATCAAACCCACTAACTGGGGCTGGTTTAGCACACTGGGCTAAATTGCTGGCTTTGAAATCAGGCCAGCAGCACGGGTTCAATTCCCGTACCGGCCTCCCCGAACAGGCGCCGGAATGTGGCGACTAGGGGCTTTTCACAGTAACTTCATTTGAAGCCGACTCGTGACAATAAGCGATTTTCATTTTCATTTCAACTCTGGCAGCTGTGAGGGCAGCACGGTGGCGCAGTGGGTTAGCACTGCTGCCTCACGGCGCCGAGGTCCCAGGTTCGATCCCGGCTCTGGGTCACTGTCCGTGTGGAGTTTGCACATTCTCCCCGTGTCTGCGTGGGTTTCACCCCCACAACCCAAAGATGTGCAGGGTAGGCGGATTGACCATGCTAAATTGCCCCTTAATTGGAAAAAAAAACAAATTGGGTACCCTAAATTTATAAAAGAAAACTCTGGCACATGATTCTCATACATAGAATGGGCAGCACACACCAGCAGGCCATTCGGCCCAGCTACTCGCTGCCAGTGTTTAGGCTTCACATCACATTCCTCCCTCTAACCCTTTCAACATTTCCTGAGATAACTTTCTCACTCATCCCTTTATCCAGCTTATCCCTTCGACTTTTCAAAGTTATTGGCCTTATGGAGTCCCACATTCTCCCCACTCCCTGTGGGAGTGAGTCCTACATTCTCCCCACTCCCTGTGGGAGCGAGTTCCACATTCTCCCCACTCCCTGTGGGAGTGAGTCCCACATTCTCCCCACTCCCTGTGGGAGCGAGTCCCACATTCTCGCCACTCCCTGTGGGGGTGAGTCCCACATTCTCCCCACTCCCTGTGGGAGCGAGTCCCACATTCTCCCCACTCCCCATGGGAGTTAGTTCCACATTCTCGCCACTCCCTATGGGAGCGAGTCCCACATTCTCCCCACTCCCCGTGGGAGCAAGTCCCACGTTCTCCCCCAATCCCCGTGGGAGTGAGTCCCACATTCTTCCCACTCCCTGTGGGAGTGAGTTCCACATTCTCCCCACTCCCTGTGGGAGTGAGTTCCACATTCTCCCCACTCCCTGTGGGAGCGAGTACCACATTCTCCCCACTCCCTGTGGGAGAGAGTCCCACATTCTCCCCACTCCCTGTGGGAGCGAGTCCCACATTCTCCCCACTCCCTGTGGGAGAGAGTCCCACATTCTCCCCACTCCCTATGGGAGCGAGTCCCACATTCTCCCCACTCCCCATGGGAGTTAGTTCCACATTCTCGCCACTCCCTATGGGAGTGAGTCCCACCTTCTCCCCACTCCCCGTGGGAGCGAGTCCCACGTTCTCCCCCAATCCCCGTGGGAGCGAGTCCCACATTCTTCCCACTCCCTGTGGGAGTGAGTTCCACATTCTCCCCACTCCCTGTGGGAGAGAGTCCCACATTCTCCCCCACTCCCTGTGGGAGCGAGTACCACATTCTCGCCACTCCCTGTGGGAGAGAGTCCCACATTCTCCCCACTCCCTATGGGAGTGAGTTCCACATTCTCCCCACTCCCTGTGGGAGTTAGTTCCACATTCTCGCCACTCCGTATGGGAGCGAGTCCCACATTCTCCTCACTCCCCATGGGAGCGAGTCCCACGTTCTCCCCCAATCCCCGTGGGAGTGAGTCCCACATTCTTCCCACTCCCTGTGGGAGTGCGTTCCACATTCTCCCCACTCCCTGTGGGAGTGAGTTCCACATTCTCCCCACTCCCTGTGGGAGCGAGTACCACATTCTCCCCACTCCCTGTGGGAGAGAGTCCCACATTCTCCCCACTCCCTGTGGGAGCGAGTCCCACATTCTCCCCACTCCCTGTGGGAGTGAGTTCCACATTCTCCCCACTCCCTGTGGGAGCGAGTACCACATTCTCCCCACTCCCTGTGGGAGAGAGTCCCACATTCTCCCCCAGTCCCCGTGGGAGCGAGTCCCACATTCTCCCCACTCCCTGTGGGAGCGAGTCCCACATTCTCCCCACTCCCTGTGGGAGTGATTTCCACATTCTCCCCACTCCCTGTTGGAGCGAGTTCCACATTCTCCCCACTCCCTGTGGGAGCGAGTTCCACATTCTCCCCACTCCCTGTGGAGCGAGTCCCACATTCTCCCCACTCCCTGTGGGAGCGAGTTCCACATTCTCCCCACTCCCTGTGGGAGCGAGTCCCACATTCTCCCCCACTCCCTGTGGGAGCGAGTTCCACATTGAGATCCCTGCGCATTTATCAGACATTTATAACCATTAAAGTGTTGAGAAAAGGCACATAGTTGGTTTCCTAATATTAAACACAAAATGAGCATTGATGTCCGATGCATGGACCTGACATAAACTTGAAACATATAGGGGTCTGTACGGTATGGGGGGGGTTAGTGATGTACACAGGGATCTGTACTCTATCGGGGGAGTTAGTGATGTACATGGGTCTGTACTGTACAGAGAGGGGGTTAGTGATGTACACAGGGTCTGTACTGTACAGAGAGGGGGTTAGTGATGGACACAGGGGTCTGTACTGTACAGAGAGGGGGTTAGTGATGTACACAGGGTCTGTACTGTACAGAGAGGGGGTTAGTGATGTACACAGGGTCTGTACTGTACAGAGAGGGGGTTAGTGATGTACACAGGGTCTGTACTGTATGGAGAGGGGGTTAGTGATGTACACGGGTCTGTACTGTATGGAGAGGGGAGTTAGTGATGTACACAGGGTCTGTACTGTGCAGAGATAGGTTAGTGATGTACACAGGTCTGTACTGTACAGGGAGGGGGTTAGTGATGTACACAGGGGCCTGTACTGTACAGAGAGGGGGTTAGTGATGTACACAGGGTCTGTACTGTGCAGAGATAGGTTAGTGATGTACACAGGTCTGTACTGTACTGAGAGGGGGTTAGTGATGTACACAGGGTCTGTACTGTGCAGAGATAGGTTCGTGATGTACACAGGTCTGTACTGTACAGAGAGGGGGTTAGTGATGTACACAGGGTCTGTACTGTACAGAGAGGGGGTTAGAGATGTACGCAGGGTCTGTACTGTACAGAGAGGGGGTTAGTGATGTACACAGGGTCTGTACGGTATGGAGGGAGTTAGAGATGTACGCAGGGTCTGTACTGTACAGAGAGGGGGTTAGTGATGTACACAGGGTCTGTATTGAACAGAGAGGGGGTTAGTGATGTACACAGGGTCTGTACGGTATGGAGGGGGTTAGTGATGTACACAGGGGCCTGTACTGTACAGAGAGGGGGTTAGAGATGTACACAGGGTCTGTATTGAACAGAGAGGGGGTTAGTGATGTACACAGGGTCTGTATTGAACAGAGAGGGGGTTAGTGATGTACACAGGGTCTGTACGGTATGGAGGGGGTTAGTGATGTACACAGGGGCCTGTACTGTACAGAGATAGGTTAGTGATGTACACAGGGGCCTGTACTGTACAGAGAGGGGGTTAGTGATGTACACAGGGTCTGTACGGTATGGAGAGGGGGTTAGTGATGTACACAGGGGCCTGTACTGTACAGAGAGGGGGTTAGTGATGTACACAGGGGCCTGTACTGTACAGAGAGGGGGTTAGAGATGTACACAGGGGTATCTGGGAGAAGAGGACACTTTAGGAAGGCCAGTACATCTGCCCAGAGGCAGGAATCACACCTATTCTGAAGGAAATCTATGTTAACCCCTTGATGTCAGCAAATAACAATCAATGAATAACTTATTACCTCAAGCACGGACTTTGTGAAACTGCAGCCGGCCAGTGAGTGTATAGATGACCAACGCGTCCTTATCAATCTCCCTCTGAGAGTTGTATCTGTGAAAAGTATTCAGATGAGTTGCCGCTTAACATCAGGCGGTTTGACAGTGATGCTGACTGGTTCTGTCAACACCACAGCAGAAAGCCAATAACAATTGCTTTCTATCTCCCACTTCTGTCTTTGTGAATCGGGAACATTTTACACCTGTTAAATTCCGGAGTTGTGGCAGCCTTTGTGGGCGTGAACATCACAAAGATTGTGGAACCCTTCAAGGCTGACAACCTGCGGCTATCGATTTTATTGGGGTTGTGCAGGGGTGGATGGAGGAAAATGCTCACCGTTTCTCTCCCCCCCCCCCCCCTTCACAGTGTATAAACTCTTTCGGGTGCGATAGGTGAGAATCACGGGGCTGAAAATAACGTCTCTAAATATTTGGCTTTATTGCCTGTGTCAGCTGCAACTCACCCCCGTCTTTGAGTCAGAGGGCCCCACCCTGGAGACCCGAGCCCATGATTCAGGCTGCCGCTCCCAGCGCGGTGCTGAGGGAGTGCGGCATTGTTGGAGGCGCCGTCTCCCAGGTCAGACTTTACGCTGAAGCCCTGTCTGTAAAAGAACCCAGGGCACTATGTGAAAGCGGAGCAGCGGAGTTCTCCCCGGGATCCCCGCCAAGATTTATCCATCACCCAGTCTGATGGTCACATTGCTGTTTGTGGAGATTGCTGTGTGGATATTGCAGCTGTATTTCCAACACGGCAAAAATGACTACACTTTCAAAAGTGCTTCATTGCCTGTAAAGTGCTTCAGAACATCCTAAGGTCGTGAAAGGTGTCACATAAATATACCTTCTTCCTTTATTAAGACGCCACAGTTTTATAGACTTGGGTTGCTTATGACCTTCTCTGGGAGTTACATATCTTTGTTGGTGTCTCCTGTGAACTGCTTCCAATTCTGTCTCCGGGAAGTGTATCAGTAAAGGAGTTGTGGGAGGGGGCCCGGAATTCTGTCTCCTTCAATTCACAATAAAATGTCTGTTTTTAAAAAATATTTCTTCCCTGTAGGTGGTGAGTTCTTTCCCAAGTTTGCTGTCATTCATTTCCCTGTCGCCTTATCCTCAGTACACAGTGGTTAGGTCTTCACCGATAATGATATCCGTGATACCTCTTCAACTTCGTCACTGTAAATTCTATGACTCTGACTATGATATTACCAGCAGCTCCAACACAATGCCTTCCAGGGCAAAGCAACCCGTTGATTCGGGGAATCCACCAGAGGCACACAGTGGCAGCCGTGTGCACCGTCTACAGGACCCACTGCAGCAACTCAACACGGCTCCTTCGACAGCACCTACCAGACCCATGACCTCAGGAGGATAACACGGGAACGCCACCACCGGCAAGTTCCCCTCCCATTCCCTCACCATCCTGCCTTGGAATCGCCGTCCCTTCACTGTCGCTGTGTCGAAATCCTGGAACCCCCTCCCTAACAGCACTGTGGGTGCACCTACACCACATGGACCGCAGCGGCTCAAGAAGGCAGCTCACCGCCAGAATAAAAGTTGGCCCAGTCAATGACACCCACGTCCTGTCTTTTAATTTTTTTTAAAGTTAACTAAAGTGTTCAAAGATAATGAAACAACGCCCAATTTTTTCATAAAGAAGTTTTGTTTCTTTTCATCCCTCTATGGTTTTTCTTCTGAGTTGCTCGCAGGCATATCCAGGAAATTGATCTTCAATCCTCGGTGACTCTTGGAAGATCCTGGAACATTGGCAACTCAAAATAAGGAACACCATGATTGTTGCTGCAATAAGAGACACCATAATCGGTTCGGCAATAAGATATTAATTGTATAGATTTAAGGTTAAGTGTGTACTGGTGGAGGCCACTCATTCAATAATGATTAATAAACATATAAAGAGACACTTCCATGCCCGGTGAGCACCGTGGGGACTGGGTCGTTGTGTCGGTCCCTTTTGTCACTTTTTATTCCATGTTTTAAGTTTCCTTTGTGATTTTTTCTTTCTGTCTGTCACAGTGCCCCTTCGAGGGGCTGCTTTCTCAATTTGTCCCTCGGTTAGTTAGTTCAATTTTAAAAATGTTTTTTCTCAAAAGAATATAAAGAGGCACTGCCCCATTAAGGGGTGTTAATCAGTCAGGTTGTCCAGTTGTTTTTCGTTTACTCACCAGAATATAGAAAGACATTGAAGAAGCTGCTAGCTCAACTGCCTAGATTGCAGGCATCTGGTTTAGAACCACACCATCGGCACGGGTTTGATTCCCGTTCCGGCTCCAGGAGACCTCTCTTCTTGTCTCGCCCCTGAGGGCCAGGCAGAACACAAGAACTAGGAGCAGGAGTCGGCCATCTGGCCCCTCGAGCCTGCTCCGCCATTCAATGAGATCATGGCTGATCTTTTGTGGACTCAGCTCCACTTTCCGGCCCGAACACCATAACCCTTAATCCCTTTATTCTTCAAAACACTATCTATCTTTACCTTAAAAACATGTAATGAAGGAGCCTCAACTGCTTCACTGGGCAGGGAATTCCATAGATTCACAACCCTCTGGGTGAAGAAGATTCTCCTAAGCTCAGTCCTAAATCTACTTCCTCTTATTTTGAGGCTATGCCCCCTAGTCCTGCTTTCACTCGCCAGTGGAAACAACCTGCCCGCATCTATCCTATCTATTCCCTTCATAATTTTAAATGTTTCTATAAGATCCCCCCGCATCCTTCTAATTCCAACGAGTACAGTCCCAGTCTACTCAACCTCTCCTCGTAATCCAACCCCTTCAGCTCTGGGATTAATCGAGTGAATCTCCTCTGCACACCCTCCAGCGCCAGTATGTCGTTTCTCAGGTAAGGAGACCAAAACTGAACAATACTACAGGTGTGGCCTCACTAACACCGTATAGAATTGCAGCATAACCTCCCTAGTCTTAAACTCCATCCCTCTAGCAATGAAGGACAACATTCCATTTGCCTTCTTAATCACCTGTTGCACCTGTAAACCAACTTTTTGCGACTCATGCACTAGCACACCCAGGTCTCTCTGCACAGCAGCATGTTTTAATATTTTATCATTTAAATAATAATCCCTTTTGCTCTTATTCTTACCAAAATGGATAACTTCACATTTGTCAACGTTGTATTCCATCTGCCAGACCCTAGCCCATTCACTTAACCTATCCAAATCCCTCTGCAGACTTCCAGTATCCTCTGCACTTTTTGCTTTACCACTCCCCTTAGTGTCATCTGCAAACTTGGACACATTGCCCTTGGTCCCCAACTCCAAACCATCTATGTAAATAGTGAACAATTGTGGGCCCAACACTGATCCCTGAGGGACACCACTAGCTACTGATTGCCAACCAGAGAAACACCCATTAACCCATCTTTGCTTTCTATTAATTAACCAATCCTCTATCCATGCTACTACTTTACCCTTAATGCCACGCATCTTTATCTTATGCAGCAACCTTTTGTGTGGCACCTTGTCAAAAGCTTTCAAAAATTCATGTATACCACATCCATTGGCTCCCCGTTATCTACTGCACTGGTAATGTCCTCAAAAAATTCCACTAAATTAGTTAGGCACGACCTGCCCTTTATGAACCCATGCTGCGTGTGCCCAATGGGACAATTTCCACCCAGATGTCTCGCTATTTCTTCCTTGATGATAGATTCCAGCATCTTCCCTACTACCGAAGTTAAGCTCACTGGCCTATATTTACCCGCTTTCTGCCTACCTCCTTTTTTAAACAGTGGTGTCACGTTTGCTAATTTCCAATCCGCCGGGACCATCCCAGAGTCTAGTGAATTTTGGTAAATTATCACTAGTGCATTTGCAGATTCCCTAACCATCTCTTTTAGCACTCTGGGATGCATTCCATCAGGGCCAGGAGACTTGTCTACCTTTAGCCCCATTAGCTTGCCCATCACTACCTCCTTAGTGATAACAATCCTCTCAAGCCCCTCACCTGTCAAAGCCTCATTTCCATCAGTCACTGGCATGTTATTTGTGTCTTCCACTGTGAAGACCGACCCAAAAAACCTGTTCAGTTCCTCAGCCAATTCCTCATCTCCCATTATTAAATCTCCCTTCTCATCCTCTAAAGGACCAATATTTACCTTAGTCACTCTTTTTTGTTTTATATATTTGTAGAAACTTTTGAAATGAAATGAAATGGAATTAAAATTGCTTATTGTCACAAGTAGGCTTCAAATGAAATTACTGTGAAAAGCCCCTAGTCACCACATTCCGGCGCCTGTTCGGGGAGGCCGGTACGGGAATTGAACCGTGCTGCTGGCCTGCCTTTGTCTGCTTTCAAAGCCAGCGATTTAACCCTGTGCTAAACCAGCCCCAGCCTCTTTTACTAAATGTTTTTATATTCTGAGCAAGTTTACTCTCATAATCTATCTTACTCTTCTTTAAAGCTTTTTTAGTAGCTTTCTGTTGCCCCCTAAAGATTTATCAGTCCTGTAGTCTCCCACTAATCTTTGCCACTTTGTATGCTTTATCCTTAGACATCCATGGTCAATTTTCCCTCTTTCTACCACCCTTTTTGTTGGTATAAACCTTTGCTGAGCACTATGAAACATCGCTTGGAAGGTTCTCCACTGTTCCTCAACTGTTTAACCATAAAGTCTTTGCTCCCAGTCTACCTTAGCTAGCTCTTCTCTCATCCCATTGTAATCTCCTTAGTTTAAGCACAAAACACTCATGTTTGATTTTACCTTCTCACCCTCCATCTGTATTTTGAATTCCACCATATTGTGATCGCTCCTTCCGAGAGGATCCCTAACTATGAGATCATGAATCAATGCTGTCTCATTACACAGGACCAGATCTAGGGCCGCTTATTCTCTCGTAGGTTCCATTACATACTGTTCTCGGAAACTATCGCGGATATATTCTATAAACTCCTCCTCAAGGCTGCCTTGATCAACCTGGTTAAACCAATCGACATGTAGAATAAAATCACCCACAATAACTGCTGTACCATTTCTACATGCATCAGTTATTTCTTTGTTTATTGCCTGCCCAACCATAATGTTACTATTTGGTGGCATATAGACTACTCCCATCAGTAACTTTTTCACCTTACTATTCCTGATTTCCACCCAAATGGATTCAGCCTTATCCTCCATAGCACCAATGTCATCCCTTACTATTGCCCGGATGTCATCCTTAAATAACAGAGCTACACCACCTCCCTTACCATCCACTTTGTCCTTCCGAACAGTTTGATAACCTTGGATATTTAATTCCCAGTCGTGACCATCCTTTAACCATGTTTCAGTAATGGCCACTAAATCATAGTAATTCACGATGATTTGTGCCATCAACTCATTTACCTTAGTCCGACTACTACGAGCATTCAGGTAAAGTACACTTACGTTGGCTTTTATACCTCTGTTTTGAATCTTAACACCTTGATCAGTAATCTCTCCTATGTTATTTTCCCTCTTAACTTTTCTTCTAATTTTCCTTGTCGTTGAACTCATATATTCATGTAACAACCTGCCTCGTCGCTTTCCATTTTATGTTTTTACTTCCCGTTTTATTCCTTTTAGTATTACTGGGCCTATTCACTGAGCTCCCCTCAGTCACTGTACCTTGTACTGTCGCCCTTTTTGATTTTTAACTATGATTTCTCTGCCTCACGCTTTCCCCCTTACTGCCTTTTGTTTCTGTCCCTGTTTTGCTACCTTCCGACTTCCTGCATCGTTTCCCATCCCCCTGCCACATTAGTTTAAACACTCTCCAACTGCACTGGCAAATAGCCCCCCCCCCCCCCCCCCCCCCCCCCCCCGAGGACATCAGTTCCAGTCCTGCCCAGGTGTGACCTGTCCAGTTTGTACAGGTCCCACCTCCCCCAGAACCGGTCTCAATACCCCAGGAATCTGAAACCCTCCCCCTGACACCATCCCTTCAGCCATGTATTCATCCTATATATCCTGTCATTTCTGCTCTGACTAGCACGTGGCACCGGTAGTAATCCTGAGATCATTACCCTCGAGGTCCGATTTCTTAACGTCCTTCCTAGCTCCCTGTATTCTGCTTTTATGACCTCATCCCTTTTTTTACCTGTGTCGTTTGTACCGATGTGTACCATGACCACTGGCTGTTCACCCTCCCCCTCCAGAATGTCCTGTAACTGCTCTGAGACATCCTTGACCCTAGCACCAGGGAGGCAACATACCATCCTGGAGTCTCGTTTGCGGCCACAGAAACGGCTGTCTATTTCCCTTACAATTGAATCCCCTATAACTATTGCACTGTCAAACTTATCACCCCTCCCCACTGCAGCAGAACCAACCCTGGTGCCACGAGTTTGGCTGTTGCTGTTTTCCCCTGAGAGGCCATTCCCCTCAACAGTATCCAAAGCGGCATATCTGTTCTGCAGGGGAAAAGCCACAGGAGATTCCCGCATGACCTGCCTCGCTCTCTTGCTCTGTCTGATGGTCACCCATTCCCTTCCTGCCTGCGGAGCCTGAGCCTGCAGTGTGACCATCTCTCTATACGTACTATCCACGATGCTCTCCGACTCGCGGATGCTCCACAGTGTCTCCAGCCGCTGCTCCAGCTCTGAAACTCGAGCTTCCAGGAGCTGTAACTAGAAACACAGCCTGCACACATGGAGCAAGAGGAGCAGACTACGCCTTGGAGCTGTCTTGCCATGATTTATTCAGGCAATGGTAAAGCAATGGAAGGCAATGGTAAACCTGCCAAGGACAATGCCTCGGGGTGAAGCATCGACAATGAACCCAGAATGTGCCCCCAGGCAGAGCATTTATGGGATGGAAAGAGACACTTGCCAAAAAGAGATAGAAAGAGACACATATTGACGCTACTGGTGGGTTGGAGAGTTAGGAGCGACCCATCTGTAGGAATGCAGGACTTGGCAATGGGCCCTTTGGCTGTTAGTACCTGCTCCGCCATTCAATATATTCAAGTTATTCTTGAAGACCCCGTCTTCTCAACCCGGCCCCTGGCCTGAGGTGTGGTGACCCTCAGGTTAAATCACCACCAGTCAGCTCTCCCCCCTCAAAGGCAAAAGCAGCCTATCGTCATCTGGGACTGTGGCAACTTTACTTTTTGAAGAGGTTTAACACCTTGAAGTTCACAAAGAACCATAGAATTCCTACAGTGCAGAAGGAGGCCATTCAGCCCATCGAGTCTGCACCGGCCACCCTACTTAAGCCTGCGCCTCCAGCCTATCCCAGGAACCCCACCTAACCTTTTTGGACACTAAGGAGCAATTTAACACGGCCAATCCACCTAACCTGCATGTTTTTGGACTGCGGCTCAGGCAGCACGGTGGCACAGTGGTTAGCATTGCTGCCTAAGGAGCTGAGGACCTGGGTTCGAATCCCGGCCCTGCGTCACTGTCCGTGTGGAGTTTGCACATTCTCCCCGTGTCTGCGTGGGTTTCACCCCCACAACCCAAAGATGTGCAGTCTAGGTGGATTGGCCACGCTAAATTGCCCCTTAATTGGAAAATAAATAATTGGATACTCTCAATTTATATATATAAAAAAATCTGTGGGAGGAAACCGGAACACCCGGAGGAAACCCACGCCGACACGGTGAGAAAGTGCAAACTCCACACAGACAATCGCCCGAGGCCAGAATTGAACCCTGGTGCTGTGAAGCCATAGTGCTAACCGCTGTGCCATGCCAAGAAGCTGAACAACAGAGAGCTTCATCCGATCCATTGACCCTCCTTGGAAAATATGTGACTCTTTGTCATCGGCTGATCAGGGACAGCTACGTGCCCCACCCACCAACGCCGAGGAGGAATAGCCTGAATATACATTGTACGATTCTGCCCAGAATGGTTTTGGGGGGGGGGGGGGGGGGAGAGAGGAAGGAGCTTCCATACCTCCAGCAAGTAAACTGGAGCAGAGAGAATACTAACACCTCGATATAATCAGAAATTTCTGCTAACTGGAGACTTTATTCTTGCGAAAGTGGGTGTTGGGGGGGGGGCTGTCTGCCATGCCTCAGTGGACACGCTAACTTAATTATGAAGCTGTAGTGAAAATTGTAAACAGGCCGCAGCAGCTGAGAAGCGTGAATTCTCCTGACATTTTTTTTTTCAGTTACGTACGCGGAGACATTACTGTCACGGTTTAGTAAGGCTGTCACACAGTTCAATACAAAAAGGAACTCACACTTGATTTATAACTATGCTTTCATTTTATGAACTTAAGAGTCCTGGAGACTTTAAACCTGTTTATTTCAAGGCAATAATGCTAATCTCCAGGGGTACTTCTTCCTACCCATGCATCTTGTCGTTGCATCATTCAAACAACGTACTTAAGTGGACCTTTTGTATTGTCTGCTTCCCTGTGGGAATTGAATCTCAGCGACTGCTCATATCTACACAATGTACAAAGGAGACAAGTGTGAAATGTGCTATTCTTTGTTGCGCATATACAAGCCATGCTCTCTTATCTGCCGCACCAAAGTGTCCATGCAAATTTGTCACACGTTTAAGGAAAACAGCTAAAGCAGAGGGGGGGGGGGGGGGAACATTAATTGTGTACTCCCTACCGAAAAACTCCTGCAGTTAAAGCGCCTCATTGACACAGGGGTCAGAACGTGTGCAGCCACTAATTTACTGCATCGATCAGACTTTTTTTTTTATTTTTTATTTTTTATAAATGTTTTTATTCAGTTTTCATATTTTATATTGAACAAATTACAAATTGTTAGGAGAGAAAAAGAACAAAAAAAAACAAACAAACACGCAAAAATTAACATACATATTTACAGGTAGGCATCTTCGTAGTAGTAACTGCGCCCCCCCCCCCCCCTCAACATGTTTATTTAGTTTGGTTTTGGGCCTTAGCTAGCCATCGAACCCCCGTACCGAACCTGTAGCCCCCCCCCCCCCCCCCCTCCCGCTACCTTCCCCCGACTATTCTTCCTCTTGTACATTGGCCACAAATAGGTCCCGGAACAGTTGCATGAATGGCTCCCACGTTCTGTGGAAGCCGTCGTCCGACCCTCGGATGGCAAATTTGATTTTCTCCATTTGGAGAGATTCCGAGAGGTCGGACAGCCAGTCCGCAGCTCTGGGCGGTGCTGCTGACCGCCAGCCAAACAGGATTCTACGGCGGGCGATCAGGGAGGCAAAGGCAAGGGCGTCCGCCCTCCTCCCCAGGAATAGATCTGGCTGTTCTGAAACCCCGAAGACCGCCACTATCGGGCATGGCTCCACCCTCACTCCCACCACTTTGGACATAACCTCGAAGAAGGCTGTCCAGTACTCCACGAGTCTGGGGCAAGACCAGAACATGTGGGCGTGGTTGGCCGGGCCTCTTTGGCACCGTTCACATCTGTCTTCCACCTCCGGGAAGAACCTACTCATACGGGTTCTTGTTAAGTGGGCTCTATGTACCACTTTTAGTTGCGTCAGGCTGAGCCTTGCGCACGTGGAGGTGGAGTTGACCCTATGCAGTGCTTCGCTCCAGAGTCCCCACCCTATCTCCATCCCCAGGTCGTCCTCCCATTTCCTTCTTGTTGCGTCCAGTACGGTGTCGTCCCTATCTACCAGTCGGTCATACATGTCACTACAGTTCCCTTTCTCTAGGATACTTGCGTCCAGTAGGTCTTCCAGTAGTGTCTGTCGTGGCGGTTGTGGGTACGTCCTTGTCTCCTTTCGTAGGAAGTTTTTGAGCTGCAGGTACCGTAGCTCGTTCCCCCCAGCTAGCTGAAATTTCTCTGTCAGTTCGTCCAGTGTTGCGATCCTGTCGTCCGTGTATAGGTCCCTGACTGTCAGTGTCCCCCCGTCCTGCCTCCACCTTTTGAAGGTGGCGTCAGTCAGTGCTGGTGTGAACCTATGGTTGTTGCAGATGGGAGCCCTGTTCGACATTTTGGTCAGGCCAAGTTGCTGCCGCAGTTGGTTCCAGGATTGGAGGGTGGCTGTCACCACTGGGCTGCTGGAGTGTTTTTTGGGTGGGGATGGGAGTGCTGCCGTGGCGAGGGCCCGGAGGGAGGTTCCCATGGAGGAGGCCTCCTCCGCACGCACCCACTCAGCCTCTGGCTCCTGGATCCATCCCCTTACTCGCTCGGCTGTTGCTGCCCAGTGGTAGAATTGTAGATTCGGGAGGGCTAGCCCTCTCCTGGTTTTTGTTTTTTGTAAGACCTTCTTTGGGATCCTAGCATTTTTACCCCCCCATACGAACGCCATGATGAGTTTGTCCAGCGCTTTGAAAAAGGCCTTGGGGATGTAGATCGGAATGGATCTAAACAGGAAGAGGAACCTGGGCAGTACGTTCATTTTGATCGTCTGAACTCTCCCCGCGAGGGAGAGCGGGAGTGTGTTCCATCTTTGCAGGTCCTTTTTAACTTCCTCCGTCAGGCTGGTGAGGTTCCAATCGATCAGACTTAAGGAAAAGTCAAGGACAGGAAATGCTGGACAATCCCGGCATCCATGGAGAGAGAAGAGAGATCACTTTCCGGGTCTGGTTGACTCTTGGGCGAGGCACTTAAGCTTTGAGCAAGAGCCATTCAGATCCGAAACGTTAGCTCCCTTCTCCCTCCAGGTGCTGTCAGACCTGCCGGGATTGTCCAGCATTTTCACTTCCTGTTTCGTTTTAGAAAAAGGCAAACTGACCTGCGCAGTCCCTGAGGGGGGTCTCCCTATTACAGGGGTAATGACTGAGAGGACAGCACGGCTATATTTTGAAAGAGGTAACTGCAGAGATAATGGGCAGGATTCTCTCTTTCTGTGGGCGGGATTCTCCGATTGCCAACGGCAAAATCGCGTTCGCCGCTTGGCCGGTGAATCCGTTTTGACGCCAAAATCGGGGGGGGGGGGGGGGGGGTGCCGATTTTCAGATGCTCCGCCCCCTCCAAAACGGCATCGTTGGTGAGCACACCGTTAGGACGGGCCTCAGGATGTTACCTGAATGCCCGCCCCTGGTGCTCCGCCCCAATGGGCCGACTTCCCAACGGCGTGGATCACTTGTGGTCTGAGGTTTCATCAACCTCGCGTGGCGGCTGCCGACTGTGTCCAGTGCCGCCACAGTCGGGGGGCGGGGGGGGAGCCGTTCCGCTGGCCGGGGGGCCTTCGGCGGGGGCTGGGGGGACTGGCCCGGGGGTGGTCTCACTATCTGTGAGACCGGGCCAGCATCCATCAAGCGCCGTGTTGTACGCCCTGACCTCGCAGGTCGCCATTGTGCGCATGTTCAGCTAGGGAACCGGCAATTCGCCACCCGTATCTGCAGGTAAAACCGGGGGGCGGGGGGGGGGGTTACGTGGCGTGTCTGCTAACCCCCCACCGGGCGGATCATCAGTGCGTGGTCGGCACTGACATTCAGGTCATAAGACTAGATACATGCTTCGGACATCGCCTCGAAATCAGAGAATCAGTATGTTGTTCCACCAGAGCTGAATTGGACCAGTTTAACGATCCCCTTACGGTCGTGGTGGGATGAAATTCATTGTTCCACACCATGCAAATTTATGCCTGGTGTAGAATACGAGAAATTCCCGGGGGAATCACGTTATCGGGCTGCCATTTTGAGTGGTCAGCCCGATAGGGGGGTCCTTCGGCTACCCCCCTCCCACACCGCAAATCAGACCCAACCCCCCCCCCCCTCCCCCCACCAACCCACTGCACAGCAGCCCGCCATTGCCTGGGTGCCCCCCCAGCCCCCAATTATGGGGTCAACTGACCTCCCCTCCAGACTCCTGTAATAGGGGCCCCCTAGAGACCCTGTAATAGGGGGATGCCCCCAGGGACCCGTGTAATAGAGGAGCCCCCAGAGTGATTGGAATGCACTTAGTGTTTCAAATGTACTTACTTCTCTTTGATGTGGTCAACATTTACAAACATTGGCGTTTCACCACTTACGCCATTGAAGCGTGAAGGCATATAAATGGATCAAAGCTGCAGATGGGAACCAGACAGAGGCACAGCTGCTCTCCTTCGAGGAATGGACATGTGGAGCTGCAAGGTAGCTATTCCAACTATAATGCTTCCCACTGCCCCTGTCTAGACTGCTGTCTACCTTCCAGGCAGGGGTCCCTTTTCTGGAGAGAGGGGGTCTGTGTGTGTGTGGGGGGGGGGGGGTCTGGGGAGAGATTCCTTTAAGGTGGGGGGGTCCCCGTTCTGTTTGGGGTTCCCCTATTACAGAGGTCCCTGTGTGGGGTACCCCTATTATAGGGATCCCTGGAGCGGGTCCCCCTAGTACAGAGGTCCCTGTGTGGGGTCCCCGTATTACAGGGATCCCTGGGGGGTCCCCCTATTACAGGGATCCCTGGGGGGTCCCCCTATTATAGGGGTCCCTATGTTGGGAGGGTCTGCTAGAGGAGGCGTGGGCGGGCAGAGCATTGTTGAGGGAGGGTGGCCCTTGGATGGTCTCTACATGTGTGGCCCTGGCGTGGTGGGCCAAGGGGGCAAGGTCCACCACATCAGGTTCACGATTGCTGACACCACAAGTCATCTCTGCCACGGGAACCAGGGAATCATGGGATGGCGGAGCATCGGGTGCCAGGCCTATTGGCGTAACTTTTTTACCTGCTATGAATATGGCAATCAGTGAGGTTGCACTTCTTTCTTTGGATATCTATACTATATTGCTCAGAGTCACCAGGAATCAAATGATACCACCATAAGGTTCCACCGGATATCGATCAAGCCAAACACCAGTTAGTTAGTTCAAGATCAAGGGTACTTTATTTACACACACAATTAGTCATGCAACATAAACACTACTAGTTAAACTACACCTATCGACTATGACAACCTGTACTTAACTTCGGGCACCCGGCTTAGGTCAGGGGAACAGTGGCCTTTGTTCGGATCTGGATCTATCGGGTCTGTAGAAGTAACGGCTGCTCAGCTGGGATCATTTGTCTGGTAGCGGGCGTTGAATTTGAACTTGCTTCTGGTGGGGCTGCAATTGGAAGTAGACGTTGCCGGAGCGCCAGGTCCAAGAGAGGCCGAACACATGGTGGTCTCTCTCTCTTTGTATCCTTGGCGGGGTTCTCGCGCTCTTTTGGGTGGTCCTTCAGTTTGGACCCCATTAATTGGGTAATTCTTGATCACTATGTTCGATTCGAACCAATAAAGGGGCGGGTGCCTTGATGGTTGGGCCTGTCCTACGCGGTCATTAACCCTGTTGTTTACGCTTCCCGAGTACAGGGAGTGGCTCCGAAATGTCTGGGGTTGTATCGGTCGCTCAAGTATCAGTCCTTTGGCGGAGATGGGCCATCAAAATGCTAATCGGTTGGGGGTTTCGATACCGTCTGGATTCTTCGCTCACAAGTATACATTCAGGCTCTGAGCCTGCCTGAACCTTGCATTGTCCATTTTTCCCATTATGCTGTGTGACCTTCCCTGTTCCTTATTGTAAGTGGCCATATCATGATAGTCCTTGTTATGAATAAACAGTAATCGTGTTTACATTTACAAACCTGGTGACTGTAATTATTGGACAGCCAAGGGCCAAAGACTTTGATTATTTTTGTTAGAATTATTGGTTAATTCATTTGTGCCGTGACTCAGGGGCACGTGGGGCATGAATTGACCGGGCACAGGACCAGGATGTCACAGTACCGTGCAAGTACAGCAAGCAATTCCGAAAGCCTGGCCTCTCGAGTTGCTTTCATGGCTGTCGATGGGCCGATAGTTCAGGTGGCATTTGCGTTTTAGCTCCAACCTGGATCCAGGGTGGGATAAACTGTCTGGGCTGAAGTAAAATTTAAGAAGTTGCCTGGGGACTGAGGTTTTCGAATGTGCTGCCCAGCACATTCTGTCAGTACTTCCAGCCTATCTCTGTAGCACTTCTTGAGTACGCTTGCAGGCATCAAGCAGAGGTGACTTCGACTTCACTGGTTTTCAAACCCAAGAATATTCTGTAGTAGCCAGACCCAGACGAGAAGTATGACAGCCAAGGCTCCCCGTCAAGCTTGTTTTTAAATGTGACAGGAAAGGCCCTAAGTGTCACGTTTCTTACCTGGGAGCTACGAGCTGACAGCAGAGGGAAGCCAAGACGTGTAGGCCTGCGTGCGTCACCAGCGGTGCAGTGGCTTGGTAACATCACAACACTGAAAACAACAACACCCAACAACCTCCTGATAGCCACTTCATATGTGACACCTAGAACATAGAACATACATAGAATTATAAATCATAGAATTTACAGTACAGAAGGAGGCCATTCGGCCCATTGAGTCTGCACCGGCTCTTGGAAAGAGCACCCTAGCCAAGGTCAACACCTCCACCCTATCCCATAACCCCACCCAACACTAAGGGCAATTTTGGACACTAAGGGCAATTTAGCATGGCCAATCCACCTAACCCGCACATCTTTGGACTGTGGGAGGAAACCGGAGCACCCGGAGGAAACCCACGCAGACACGGAGAGAACGTGCAGACTCCGCACAGACAGTGACCCAACAGGGAATCGAACCTGGGACCCTGGAGCTGTGAAGCCACACTGCAATCCACTTGTGCTACCGTGCTGCCCCTACTTGTGGCTGACCTGCCACTCAGGCATTGAGGCCTACAGCCATCAGCCAAAGTGCACCACATGAAGCAACTCCATTTCCCAAAGTATTTGATTTGCTGCATGTCCATCGTCTTACGTATTTGGAAGGATGCCCAAAGTCGGCTCTGAGGACTGTTTCCCACTCGTCAGCAAACAGCAGCCCTTTATTATTCTTTGTTATCAGTCCTATCAGAACAAGGCAGGAGTCTTGCCCAGTAGGCCGCAACTCGTCGTGCCCTCCGATTTTGCCCCAACAGATATTGTGACGATAAAAGCGGAATGCCACACGGGCTGGAGAGCTGAAACAAAAACAGAAAACGCTGGAAAATCTCAGCGGGGTCTGGCAGCATCTGTGGAGCGAGAAAAATAGTGAACATCTTCTCGAAAAAGAGTTGCGTCGGACTCGAAACATTACCTCCCTCTCTCTCCCTCCAGTTTTCTCTCTCCAGTTGCTTCCAGTCCTGATGACCTTTGCCAGCACTTTCTGTGGATACTTCTGTGATTCTGCCGTGGCCTTGCACCAAGTTCTGCCCCTTTACCAAGTCTTATCTTCCGCGAGGAAATAATCTCTGCATTTATGTAGCACCTGGCACGAGCAGCATTTCAGCCAGTTAAATGCTATTTTTCAAGTATCACCGTGTTGTAATTTAGGGAACACGGCAGCCAATCATACATTGATACATATCCCACTCAGCAATTTATGTCAGATCTGTCGTCGTGATGTTGGATGATGGATATATTAAGAAGACACTGGCCATGGGAATGTTAATGGTCACTGGAGAAGACAGACAGGATCTCAATTTTTTTTTAAAAATATGAATTGAGCGTACCCAATTCATTTCTTCCAATTTAGGGGCAATTTAGCGCGGCCAATTCACCTATCCGGCACAGCTTTTGGGTTGTGGGGGCGAAACCCACAGAGAATGTGCAAACTCCACACGTACACTGACCCAGCTGGGATCGAACCTGGGACCTCGGCACCATGAGGCAGCAGCGCTAACCCTCTGCGCCACCGTGCGAGACAGGGTCTCAATTTTAACATCTCACCCCAGCCCCCTCAGTCCTGCATTGGAGTTCCAGCCCAGATTTTGCACTGAAGTTCCTGGATTGAGATTTTAAGCCATAGCCTCAGAGGCAAGAAAATTTCCCACAGGTAGTCAAAGTCCATTATGAAGTTTTTTTTTTCAATGCTTCAGGAAGGTTGGAGATGTGTAAACTAGAGGAAAATAAATCACTGCTTGTAACTGAGAGTAATGACAAGTGCAACACTTGTAGATTGAACAGAAGGTGAGAACTCCACTGGACCCTGTGTGGTGACTGCCTGGGCTGTTACCTTCAGCAAGAAGAGAGCAATTAACAGACTTACGCAGACAGACTTGTCATGATATGCAAACATGCAACCAATGAACACTCAGAATAGGACACAACCAATGGGCAGTCAGGACACTCAGAGGTGGCATCACCACAAGGGGGCATGACATAAACACTATAAAAGGGATGAGGCACTCACACCCTGCCTCTTTCCACAGACAGACAGCTAGAGAGTTAGAGAGGGTTGATCAGCAGCATCACACCCCAGCACACGGCTTAGAGCAAGCTGCTACAGTTAGACTGAGTAACTGCAGCTGGATTAGCAGAGAGTCAAACTCATTTGAGAACTGTGTTAATAGTTCAATAAACACGTTGAACTCATTTCAGAGTCTGGAGCATCCTTTAGTTAAGACTGCATCAAGTAGCAGCCTGTGTTATCCCAAGCAGCAGAACACAACAAGAGGAAGCACCGAGGCCAGGTAAAATTCACAAGACCTGGCCCACTGCTGCTGACATTGGATCTGCTGAATGCCAAGCACGGCAGCTGCAGCAACATCAATGTGACGCTAAAATGAAACACTGGCATAAATCACGGCGGTTAATAACCAGGTTTAAACATCCTGGCAGCTTCCTGGGTAGAGCAGCCGTGCTGAAGCATGCCTTTCGCATTTGATAGCGGCTGAAGGTGTGGTGAAGATTCTGCTCAGCAACAGAGACTCGCGGCTAATTGGGCCATCAGATTGAAAGCAAAGTGCTGTAATTGGACTCGGGGTCTCTGGCCTTGCTCAGCCTCGGCTGAATCACTGCAACACCTGCCTTCAGAAACGCCCTTTCCTTCACTTCCAGGTCCCCTGGGAGCATCTTCCTGTTGAAGCTCAGGAACCTAGAGTTTGTTTATCCCTTCTCCTGAACACAACTCCACAAGGTGACCTGCTGCCTAATTTCCCTGATTAGATCATCCCAAGTCTGAGATTTACCAAACTTGGACAAAAAGAAATTGCATTTACGTAGCACCTGACACAGAGTCCCTAAGTGCCTTCTCCATGTTTTTCATTTGATTTATTGTCACATGTACCGAAGTACAATGAAAAGTATTTTCCTGCGGCTGAGGGAACGTACACAGTACGTACATGGTGGACAAAAGAATAATCAACATGGAACATTGACAAATGATACATCGACAAACAATGATTGGTTACAATGCGGAACAAGGGGCCAAACAAAGCAAATACATGTGTTGCCGCTGTTGTAATAAGAATATAAGAACTAGGAGCAGGAGTAGGCCATCTGGCCCCTCGAGCCTGCTCCGCCATTCAATGAGATCATGGCTGATCTTTTGTGGACTCAGCTCCACTTTCCTGAACTGATCTTATTTCTGATCTGATTTGATTTATTGTCACATGTATCGAAGTACAGTGAAAAGTATTCCCCCCCGGACACCATAACCCTTTACTCCTTTAGTCTTCAAAAAAACTATCTATCTTTATCTTGAAAATATTTAATGAAGGAGCCTCAACTGCTTCACTGGGCAAGGAATTCCATAGATTCACAACCCTTTGGGTGAAGAAGTTCCTCCTGAAGCTCAGTCCTAAATCTACTTCCCCTTATTTTGAGACTATGCCCCCTAGTTCTGCTGTCACCCGCCAGTGGGAACACCCAATGTGACAGGCGGGAGAGGCCAGTCTGCACACAGCCAGCTCGAACAAACAGCTCTGGGGCCACGACAGATGATCGGTTCTCGCGATGTTGGTGTGAGGGATAATATCCAGGTCACCAGGGGGGAACACCCCTCTGACCGAGGGGGTCATCTGACCCGACCTTCTGTCCTTCTACCCCGTCTACGTTCATAGAACATAGAACATTACAGCGCAGTACAGGCCCTTCGGCCCTCGATGTTGCGCCGTCCTGTGAAACCCCTCTAAAGCCCATCTAAACTATTCCCTTATCGTCCATATGCCTATCCAATGACCATTTGAATGCGTTTAGTGTTGGCGAGTCTACTACTGTTGCAGGCAGGGCATTCCACGCCCTTACTACTCTCTGAGTAAAGAACCTACCTCTGACATCTGTCCTATATCTATATCCCCTCAATTTAAAGCTATGTCCCCTCGTGCTGGACGTCACCATCCGAGGAAAAAGGCTCTCACTGTCCACCCTATCTAATCCTCTGATCATCTTGTATGCCTCAATTAAGCCACCTCTGAACCTTCTTCTCTCTAACGAAAACAGCCTCAAGTCCTTCAGCCTTTCCTCGTAAGATCTTCCCTCCATACCAGGCAAGATCCTTGTAAATCTCCTCTGCAACCTTTCCAATGCTTCCACATCCTTCCTGTAATGCGGCGACCAGAACTGCACACAATTCATGGTCAGGTGCCCTCAGAAAGGGAGAACGCAGCGCCCACCAACACCATTGAGGCTTTGCCTGCCTGGTCTGTACACTGGCCGCTGGGACTCCGATGTCTGATCGAACCCCTTAACCACCCTCTGATTTCATGTTCTAAGTTTCCTTTGTGATTTGATTTTCGTTTGACGCAGTAAATTTAGTTTAATTGGTTAATGATTTATTTTAAAATAAGAGAATTCCTCTCGGCTGCTCTTGAAAGGATCTCGGGTTCACATCTAACCCGACAAATGACTGAAGCACAGGGATTGTGTGTTCAGATTTCTGGGGTGGGGATTGAATTACGGGCGTCCTGAGCCCGGGCTGACGGACAAAATCCAGCCATTTGGGAGATGGGTGGCGAATACCCGCACACCGCAATGATTTAATAATGGAGTGGAAAATTCCCGCGGGAGGTGGGGACAGGGCGGCACAAAAGCCACGATGTGCCCATGGGTGGCACACTGAGCTGGCGCCAATGGGGTGTGTGATGTTACCCACCCGCTGAGGAATAACTGAGTCCCCTCAGGGGACAGAAACCCCCCACCACCACCACCACCCCCCGCTATTCTACAATCGTGCACAATAAGGAATGCACAAATGTTTCTACATGCAGGCTTAATGGTGAGTGGGTGCGACTGTATCAATGGGCATGGCTATCAGTGGGCATTCCTGCATCAATGGGTGCGGCTATATCAATGCGTGTGACTGTATCAATGGTGCGACTGTATCAGTGGGTGCAACTGAATCATTGAGGGCGACTGTATGAGTGGATGTAACTATCAATGGGGGTAAGACTGTATCAGTGTGTGAGTATATCAGTACATGCGACTGCATCAGGAGATGTGATTGATCAGCCGGTGCGACTATATCTGTAGGTGTGACTATCATTGGGTGTCACTGCATCAATGGATGCAACCTTACCAGTGGCTGCAGCTGTATCAGTAGGTGCGACTATATCAGTGAGCGTGACTATCATTGGTGCGACTATATCAGTAGCTGCGACTATCAGTAGGTGAGACTGTATCAGTGGATGCGACTGTATCATTGTGTTCCAGTATATCAGTAAGTCCCGACTATCAGTAGGTGCGACTATCATTGGGTGCGACTGTATCATTGGGTGTGACTGTATCATTGGGTGCAACTGTATCAGTGGGTGTGACTGTATCATTGGGTGCGACTGTATCATTGGGTGCGACTGTATCATTGGGTGTGACTGTATCATTGGGTGCGACTGTATCAGTGGGTGTGACTATCATTGTGTGTGATTGAATCATTGTGTGCAACTGTATCAGTGGGTGTGACTATCAGTGGGTGTGACTGTATCATTGGGTGCGACTGTATCATTGGGTGTGACTGTATCATTGGGTGCAACTGTATCATTGGGTGCGCTAACATTGGGTGCGACTGTATCATTGGGTGCGCCTGTATCATTGGGTGCAACTATATCAGTGGGTGTGACTGTATCATTGGGTGTGACTAAATCATTGGGTGTGACTGAATCATTGGTTGCGACTATCAGTGGGTGTGACTATCATTAGGTGCAACTGTATCATTGGGTGCAACTGTATCAATAGGTTCAACTTTATCAGTAAGTGCGACTGAATCATTGGGTGCAACTGTATCACTGGGTGTGACTGTATCAGTGGGTGCGACTGTATCATTGGGTGCGACTGTATCACTGGGTGTGACTGTATCATTGGGTGTGACTGTATCATTGGGCGTGACTGAATCATTGGGTGTGACACTATCACTGGGTGTGACTGTATCAGTGGGTGTGACTGAATCATTGGGTGTGACTGTATCACTGGGGGTGACTGTATCATTGGGTGTGACTATAACTGGGTGTGACTGTATCAGTGGGTGTGACTATCAGTGGGTGTGACTGTATCACTGGGTGTGACTGTATCAGTGGGTGTGACTGTATCATTAGGTGCGACTGTATCATTGGGTGTGACTGTATCATTGGGTGCGACTGTATCATTGGGTGCAACTGTATCACTGGGTGTGACTGTATCAGTGGGTGCGACAATATCATTGGGTGCGACTGTATCAGTGGGTGCGACTGTATTACTGGGTGTGACTGTATCATTGGGTGTGACTGAATCATTTGATATGACTGTATCACTGGGTGTGACTGTATCAGTGGGTGTGACTGAACCATTGGGTGTGACTATCACTGGGTGTGACTGTATCAGTGGGTGTGACTGTATCAGTGGGTGTGACTGTATAACTGGGTGTGACTATCAGTGGGTGAGACTATCATTGGGTGTGACTATCACTGGGTGTGATTGTATCATTAGGTGCAACTGTATCAGTGGGTGTGACTGTATCACTGGGTGTGACTGTATCATTGGGTGTGACTGTATCATTGGGTGTGACTGAATCATTGGGTGTGACTGTATCACTGGGTGTGACTGTGTCAGTGGGTGTGACTGAATCATTGGGTGTGACTGTATCACTGGGTGTGACTGTATCAGTGGGTGTGACTGAATCATTGGGTGTGACTATCACTGGGTGTGACTATCAGTGGGTGTGACTGTATCATTGGGTGTGACTGTATCACTGGGTGCGACTGTATCATTGGGTGTGACTGTATCACTGGGTGTGACTGTATCATTGGGTGCGACTGTATCATTGGGTGTGACTGTATCATTGGGTGCGACTGTATCAATAGGTTCAACTTTATCAGTAAGTGCGACTGGATCATTGGGTGCAACTGAATCACTGGGTGTGACTGTATCAGTGGGTGTGACTGAATCATTGGGTGTGACTGTATCATTGGGTGTGACTGAATCATTGGGTGTGACTGTATCATTGGGTGTGACTGAATCATTGGGTGTGACTGTATCAGTGGGTGTGACTGAATCATTGGGTGTGACTGTATCACTGGGTGTGACTGCATCAGTGGGTGTGACTGAATCATTGGGTGTGACTATCAGTGGGTTTGACTGTATCATTGGGTGTGACTGTATCAGTGGGTGTGACTGAATCATTGGGTGTGACTGTATCACTGGGTGCGACTGTATCATTGGGTGTGACTGTATCATTGGGTGTGACTGTATCATTGGGTGCGACTGTATCAGACGGTGAGATTATTAGTGGATGCAATAGGTCCAGCCAATGCAATTGTTCAAACTTCTAGGAACAGTGTGTTCTGACCTGTTACCCCCCCCCCACCCCCACCCCCACCCCCACCCCCACCCCCACCCCCACCCCACCACCACCCTGGTTCTAGTATGGTGCACAATGTCTTGGTGGTGAGGGCTTGAGACCTGTGTATTTAAACATGAACCGTTTATTGTCAGTCTTTAACTGTTCACAGATCCCAGATATTGTTGTACGATGTGCAGTCACCATTCAGCTAGGTTGCTCACTTACACAGAGTTCTGTTGCTAGGCTGTTTCTCAGAGTCTCTTACCATGTGATTCTTTGCATCATACCACGGACGGTGCTGTTCGCCTGTCCTACATTAACCCTTGGTCTGCTGCGCACCTTTACATTACAGTGACATTATTCTGAAGAGCAGGGGAGTTAAATCTCTGGTGTCCTGGTCAACCAACATCACAAAAAAAAAGCTATGTGTGGGGTCAGAGTGTCTGCAAATTGGCTCCTTGCTTCCTGCATTGGAAATGTGCCTGCACAGAAAATGTATCATCTTATAGGACATGGCCATCTCTGGCATGGCCAGCATTTGCTCCCAATCCCTAATCGTCACGAGTGACTTGATAGGTCATTTCAGAGGGCATTTAAGAGTCAACCACGTTCGCTAAGGGTCTGGAGTAACATGTAGGCCAGACCAGGTGAGGACGGCAGATTTCCCTCCCTCGAGGACATTAGTGAGCCAGGTGGGTTTCCCCAATAATCGACGATAGTTTCCTGGTCACCGTGACAACACTTCTTTGTTATTAATTTGAATGTGAATTCCACCAGCTGCCATGGTGGGATTTGAACCCGGGTCCCCACAGCATTAACACGCCATTAAAGAGCTTTGAGAAGGCCCCAGATTGTGAAAGATGCTACATCAATGCAAGTCTTTAATTTTTTCAATCCCAGCAATTCCAGGTGGGAATAGCTGGACCTTTTTTCCCGGTGTCTACACCGAGCGAAGAGTAAAATGTCATCAGACGTTGGTGTGACCACAGGCCCGACCAGCTGTTAACACATCTGTTACGTGATCAGGAACATGCATATACATATTGTACACACCAGGGCCCATCTGGTGTCCTGTACTTATGCCTGTAGGAGCAAAAAAGCCAAGTTGAATTTTAATTTACATAATTTATTCAGCTACGTGGACTTAGATTAATTTTCTGATGTTTTTACAGCCCCAGGCGGAGCCAGGAATAGTTTCTCGCACAGCGTTTCAATAAGCGTCTATCTCTCTGACTCATTGACACTGTAACTATAAATGTGCTTTAAATGAGGCAACTTGGGAAGGAACTGAGGTAGGTAGTGCCCCCGTTACCCGTGGTTACCAGTAAGGCCCCATGCCAGCCGCGATAAAATGCGTTCCTCACCTTGTTAAATTTAAAAGTGGCTAAAAGTCAAGTCGCAGGAAATGTGAACTAATTAATAGAGAGACTTCCACAGGTGTGACTGCACAGACTGAAATTAAGTTAACTATAGTAATGAGATCAAAATTCCCTTTATAACTCGGTGAGTAAGGGTAGCTCCCGGTGTTCCGCTCAGCCATTACAGATCGGATCGGGCCTGGGCCCAGGCCCTGTCACCAGCCTGTGTGGGATTGGTTGCTCTCAGCAAAATCGACGGTGGATTTCAAAACACAAATTTCAAAAGATTCAGGGTACGGAAGGGGGGCCACTCAGCCCACCTGCCCCTGCCAGCCCATAAATTAACCGCCCCCTCCCCCACCCTTAATCCCACTCTCCAGCGTTTGGTGTAGGTTGTGGCGTTCATCCTCCCTTTCCGGCAGTGAACTCGACCAGCCTCTGGGCAAAAATAATTTCTCCTCAGCTCCTTCTACCAGTTATGTCAGATCTAAGCCCCTCTCTGCTGAGGGAATATTGCATCTTTGACCTTTGCCCTTGAATTGGGTGGGGGGGGGGGGTGGCGGGGGGTGGGGGTGGTTATATCAGCCCCTTGTCTGGAGGGCCAGCACGTCCATGGCTGAAAAGCGCCCTGCGAATGCTGGAGGAAATTATGATCAGGTTTGGCTGTGGGGTCTCCCCCCCCCCCAGTGAATACCAGCTGGGAAGAAACAAAAGAAAGAGGCTGCATTTCTATAGCGCCTTTCACAAACTCGCAATGTCTCCAGGCTGAGGGAGACAGATTTTTAATCAGTCAGGGAATCAAGGCTCGTGGGGGTAAGGCGGGAAAGTTGAGTCAAGGATTATCACATCCGATCTGGCCAGGGGAGGTGGTGGTGCAGAGGTATTGTTACTGGGCTAGTAATCCAGAGACCCAGGGTCATGCACTGGGAACATGGGTTCAAATCCCACCAGGGCAGATGGTGAAATTTGAATTCAATAGAAATCTGGAATGAAAAGTCTAATGGTGATCATGAAACCATGGCCGATTGTTGTAAAAGCCCATCTGGATCGCTAATGTCCTTCAAGAACGGAAGGAAATCTGCCGTCCTTACCTGGTCCGGCCTACGTGTGACTCCAGACCCACACAGTGATTCTTAACTGCCCCCCCCTCCCATTGAAATGGCCGAGTAACCGCTCAGTTCAAGGGCAATTAGGGATGGGCAGCTAATGCTGGCCCAGCCCAGCGACGCCCACCTCCCAAGAACGGATTAAATAAAAGAAGAATAAAAAATTTTAAAAGATCAGTCACGATCTGGCTGAGCAGCCTCGACGGGCCGAATGGCCTCCTCCTGCACCTGCGCCTTGTGATCTTATCGTCGAATTTCTTCACAGCCAATGATGTACTTGCTTTGAAGGAGAATCGTAGAATAGTTCCAGCACAGAAGGAGGCCCTTGGGTCCATTGTGATCATGCTAGCTCTCTGCGTGAGCAACTGAGCTATTCCCACTGCCTCATCCCCCCCCCCCCCCCCCCCCCCCCCCCAATAGCCCTGAAATTATTTTTACTCTTCAGGTAACCATCCAATTCTGTTCCGAGGCCCACTGTTGAATATTTCTGCACCACACTCTCGGGCAATGCATTCCAGATCCTCACCACCTGCTGCGTGTAAATATTTTTTCTCAAGCTACTGTGGTTCTTTTGCCATCTATCGTAAAGCTCTGGCCCCTGGTTCGTGCCTCACGCCAATCGGCACTGTCTCTCGTTCTCGCCTCTGTGTCGACCCCCTCATTAAATTCACCGTTGTTAGTGAAGCAAACCTGCCTGTTGTGGAGAGCTGGCTCTGAAAAGCGGCAATGTAATCATGAGCAGATTCGTCCGTCTTCACGATGTTAGCCAGGGATAAATATTGGCCAGGTCGACACAACTCGCCTTCAAAAAAGTGTCAGGGTATTTTTCTATGTCCATCTGAGATTTTACATCGATTCAAAATCTCAGCCAAGAAATGGTACCCCTGCCAACGTAGAATTCCCTCAGTACCTTGCCCACTGTCACCCTGTATTGGCTGCTCTGGGGCGGCATTCTCCCCTACCCGGCGTGACGGAGGGTCCCGGAGTAGGGGAGTGGCGCCAACCACTCAGGGGTCGCGCCTCCCCAAAGGTGGGGAATTCTCCCCACCTTTGGGGGCCAGCCCCGCGCCGGAGCGGTTGCCACCAGAAGACTGGCGCAAAAAAACCGACGCCCCCGGCAGCGGTGCTGGCCGAAAGGCTTTCGCCGGTCTGCGCATGCGCCGGCGGTGACATCAGCGGCAGCTGGCCGCTGACGTCACTGCCGGCGCATGCGCGATGTGGGGTTCACATCTGCTTCCGCCATGGCGGCCGCGGAAGAAAATAGAGCAGCCAGGGCACTGGCCCGGAGTCTGAGCGGGGGGCCCCGATCGTGGGCCAGGCCACCGTGGGGGCACCCCCCCGGGGTCCGATCGCCCCCCCCCCGCCCCCCCAGGACCCCGGGGGCCTGCTCGCGCCGCTGAGCCCGCCGTTCCAGAGGTGGTTTAAACCTCGGCGGCGGGAGAGGCCTCCCAGCGGCGGGACTTCGGCCCATTCGGGCCGGAGAATCGCCGCAGGGGCCTCTCCGATCGGAGTGGCGAGATTCCTGCCCCCGCCACTTCCCGGGTGGCGGAGAATCTCTGCCACGGCGGGGGCGGGATTTTAGGCGCCCCCGGGCGATTCTCCGACCCTGCTGGGGGTCGGAGAATTTCGCCCCTGGTCTCTGGCGAGGGGCTTTGTACCCACACCGCTCTACACCCCGAGGGAAGAGTTGAGCCCCAGCTGGGAGTTTAATCCTGGGCCAGCTGGGCGGATATCATGAATCCCGCCCACTATCCGTAGGGAAATGGGAGCGAGGTCGGGGACGGGCGAGGTGATTGTGGGGCAGGTGCCCCATAAGGAGGCAAACACGATCAAGGGGGGGGGGGGGGGGGGGGCGGTAACTGGAATGAATAATATGATGATAATATTTGCTTATCGTCACGAGTAGGCTTCAATGAAGTTACTGTGAAAAGCCCCTAGTCGCCACATTCCGGCACTTGTTCGGGGAGGCTGATACGGGAATTGAACCCGCGCTGCTGGCCTTGTTCTGCATTACAAGCCAGCTGTTTAGCCCACTGTGCTAAACCAGCCCCTTGCCCATTTTCCCCCTGTGATAAGAAAGGAAATAGAAAATCTCTTGTGACTGTGGTGCCGACAGGTTCCAGTCACTCCTGGCTGCAACGTTGATAGGAGCGCACTTCCAACCCGAACAAGTGCTTTCAATGAGGGCGAAGGCTGACATCTGGGAACGTGGATGAAATTTATGATCTATTATCTTATTAAATATTAAACATCCTTGCATGAAAGCATGTTACATTTCCAATGTGCCCATTGTCCAAATAAAATCTATCTGGCTTCACAGTGAGTGCTTAAACAAAACACATTTAACACTTACCTCACCATGTGTGAGTGAGTGCATCCCACAGAAACCTCCTTCTAAATCGTAGGCACAGCGACCAGCTCCGATCTCTCACTGCTTCTACGTTTCATCTAGATTGAGCAGAGGTCCTGACCTGCAACGCACTGCGCGCGAGGCCACGGGAGCTTTCTTCGTTTGAAAGAAGGGCAGAGTTCATTCAGCAGCACAGGACTCAGGAGCAGGAAGAGGCCATTCGGCCCCTCGAGCCTGCTACCTCGTTGAATAAGGTCAATGGTCAATATGGTTGGGGTCTCAGCTCCACTTTATCATCTGTGTGACATTATGGGAAATGTTCGGAATACAAAGGGTTAATGTCATATCATAACTAAGCGCTAGATGGAGCTGGACGCAGAACTGTATAAAGCACTGACTCACAGGCTGCTGGGAGAAGGCTGGAGAGGAGAGCAGAGCAGCGGTGAAAGAGGTCAGAGTACAGTTATAGATAGAGTGTAGAGACTAGCCCTTGTCTATAAAAAATATGTCAAATCAGCCTTGAATAAATTCAGCACTTCAGCCTTCACAGCTCCCAGCGGAAGACTAACGACCATTTGAGAGAAAGAAATAATCCTCAGCTTCATCTTAAACGGCAGACCTTTTATTCTTAAACAATGTTCCCTGGCTCTAGTCCTGCTCACAAGAGGCAGCATCCTCCCTGTATCTATCTTCACACCCTCAGGATCGTACATGTTTCAATGAGATCGCCTCTCATTCTTCCAAATTCCAGTGGGTTCAGGTCCAACCCCTTTCTTCATGGGATAAGCCCATCATCCCAGGGGTGAGTGCAGTGAACCTCCTCTGAACTGTTTCTAATGCAATGTTCTCCAATAAGGATACCAAACTGGGAACAGTATTCCAGATGTGGCCCTGCTGAGCTGGAGGAAAATTTCACACGCTTATATTCAATCACTCTTGTGATAAAAGCCAATTCCTATGTCTTCCTAATCACTCGCCGTTCCTGCACACTAACCTTTTGTGATTCGTGTACCAGGACACCCAGCTCCCTCTGTACCACGGAGCTCTGCAATCACTCTTCATTTAAATAGTAAATATATATTTAATAGCATATATAATAGTGTATATATATAAAAACATCTTTATCATCAATGAATCAATTAGTGAAGGGAATGGCAAGTTGGTTGCGGATAATGAACGAGGGAGATCTGGGGTGGGATTCTCCGACCCCCTGCTGGGTCGGAGAATCGCCCGGGGGCCGGCGTCAATCCTGCCCCCGCCGTGTCCCGAATTCTCCGCCACCCGAGGATTCGGCGGAGCGGGAACCACTCTGGCGCGGGCCTAGCCCCTCAATGTGAGGGCTTGGCCCCTCCGCACCTTTGGGGCGGCCGGACGCCGGAGTGGTTCACGCCACTCCAACACGCTGGGACCCTCCGCCCCCCCCCCGGGTAGGGGAGAATCCCGGCCCTTATCTTTCGGGAAGGGAATGTAACCAGATAATACTCATTGTAAAGACAGATCACTATTGAAAGAGGTAAATGCATTGAGAATGGAAGATGTCGCTAAGGACGGAGATGATTACAATCGGCTCTGAATCAAGTCGCCATCACTTGGACTGGAGCTTCTAGTAGTTGCATCATTTTTATTTTTAAACAATGAAAGCAATATTTTACTGGCACTAAGCACCAACACTCAGTCTAATTCTGTAAGTGGAGCTATCACCACAAGATAATTAAAGGATCCTCATCAGCCATTCACACATTCCATCAAACAGTCACAACAAGCCAGATTCACACAGACTTCCCAAAGAATCTGTTAAAGCTGCAAGTGTTTTATGAAGAGTGACAACCTACATTCGTACGGCCCCCTTTCCAATGTTGCTGAGGTGTGACGATAAAAGATGGACCCTTCGACAACAGAGGGATCGGGAGGGATGATTGGTCAGAGGGTGCAGAAGCCAGAGAGGAAGGTAGAGGGATTTAGGGGCCTCGTTCCAGAGTGTGGAGCCCGGGCGGCTGAGAGAATGGTGGGGCAAAGAGAGGAGAGGATGAACGTCAGAGTATTTTGGTATGTGGGGGGGAATGGGCCAATTGGGGTGTTGTGGATGGTTTGAGAGTTAAGGAGGGCTGAGGTGGTGAAGCATTTTAAATTGTCCTTGTGGGTTTTGAGGGAGGACTTGGAGCCAGTGCAGGTCAGGGTGAGGGTGAAGGAGGCAGCAAATGGGCAGCAACATAATTTTGGACACAGAGGATGCTGGATTGCACATTTTCTATTCATTCATGGGGTGCAGGCATCGCTGGTGGGCCCAGCGTTTATTGCCCATCCCTAATTGCCCTTGAACTGTGTGGGTTTTCTTGATCAATTCAGAGGGCAGTTAAGTGACAACCACATTGCTGTAGATCTGGAGTCACATGTAGGCCAGACCGGGTAAGGACGGCAGATTTCCTTCCCGAACGGACATTAGTGAACCAGATGGGTTTTTACAACAACCAGTGATTGTTGTCATGGTCACCATCACTGATAGGACATAGAACAGGACAGCACAGAACAGGCCCTTCGGCCCTCAATGTTGTGCCGAGCAATGATCACCCTACTCAAACCCACGTATCCACCCTATACCCGTAACCTAACAACTCCCCCTCTTAACCTTACTATTAGGACACTACGGGCAATTTAGCATGGCCAATCCACCTAACCCGCACATCTTTGGACTGTATTAGGAAACCGGAGCACCTGGAGGAAACCCACGCACACACGGGGAGGACGTGCAGACTCCGCACAGACAGTGACCCAGCCGGGAATCGAACCTGGGACCCTGGAGCTGTGAAGCATTTATGCTAACCACCATGCTACCGTGCTACCGATACAAGCTTTCAATTTATTTCAATAATTGAATTTGAATTCCACCAGTTGCCCTGGCGGGATTTGAACCCTTAGCCCCCCCGAGGGCTTTAGTCTGGGCCTCTGGATTGTTAGCCCAGTGACTGTACCCGCGTGGCAGTATCTCTCCCTCATCACACCGTGCTGGATCACAGGGGAGAGGCTGTAAGAGGGTGGTGTAGGAACCGCGTCAAGGAAGATGAAGAGGGAATAAAGCATCATGGTTAAAGCCACGATGAATGTTGGTTTTGATTTTGTTTCCCACCTTTTTGGTGCTGAAGGAGAGGCGGAAATCTAATTGGAGAGAATCAAACAGATTGCCCGGGAGAGATCACGCAAAACATTGAGGAAATGTGGGGGGTAAGAGGAGGTTGGAGATGGGGTCCGTCAGAGGGATCAGGAGTGGGTTTGTCCCTGAGGAAGATGCCACATTGGCAAGTGATCAGGCCAGCACCCGAGGGGAGGTGACCTTTCAACATTGCCAGCAAGCACGGAGAGCAGGACGGGAAGCTGGGTGGGAATGAGGCCGAAGGTGCTGGGAATGTGTCTCATGGATGAGCTCAAAGAGGTTCTGAGGGTTCATGGGGAGAGAAGCTAGGAAGAGGAACGGTTTGGGGCTGAGGTAGAGGGAGGATGTCAGACTCAAGGGAGGACATTAGGTCTGATAGAGGAATGAGAAAAGGGAGGATCATCAAGGGCAACTGAATGGAAAAGCTGTGTTTTGGTAAAGGCACGGTCTCCTCACACTTACTGCCAGAGATGACAAGCAAGAGTCGATTGTTAATGGAGCAGGAAAGCAACCAGGGCCCAATCCAGGATGTACTGTGTTTCATTCTGGTCGGCACATTACAGGGAGGATGTGATCGCACTGGAAGGGGGTGCAGAGGGGATTCACCAGGATGTTGCCTGGGATGGAACATTTAAGTTATGAAGAGAGGTTGGATAGGCTCGGGTTGTTTTCTCTGGAGCAGAGAAGACTGAGGGGCGACCTGATTGAAGTGAACAAGATTATGAGGGGCATGGACAGGGTGGATAGGGAGCAGCTGTTCCCCTTAGTTGAAGGGGAAGACGAGGGGGACACAAGGTCAAAGTGAGGGGCAAGAGGTTTAGGGGGATTTGACAAAAAACCTTTTTCCCCAGAGGGTGGTGACGGTCTGGAACGCACTGCCTGGGAGGGTGGTGACGGTCTGGAACGCACTGCCTGGGAGGGTGGTGACGGTCTGGAACACACTGCCTGGGAGGGTGGTGACGGTCTGGAACGCACTGCCTGGGAGGGTGGTGACGGTCTGGAACGCACTGCCTGGGAGGGTGGTGACGGTCTGGAACGCACTGCCTGGGAGGGTGGTGACGGTCTGGAACGCACTGCCTGGGAGGGTGGTGACGGTCTGGAACGCACTGCCTGGGAGGGTGGGAGAGGCAGTTGCCTCACATCCTTTAAAAAGCACCTGGGTGAGCACTTGGCCCATCACAACATTCAAGGCGATGGGCCAAGTGCTGGCCAATGGGATTAGGTGGGCAGGTCAGGTGATTTTCATGTGTTGGTGCAGACCCGATGGGCCAAAGGGCCTCTTCTGCTGCGTATTATTCTGTGATTCTGTGATAGTGTGTGGCTTTCACATGGCAGAGAGCAGCTGATACAAAAACAGCAATTTACCGGAGCTGTGCGTGATATCTATCCACAACGACACACGCGCTAACGTCCGACAATGTTGCGAAGTGTAAATTAGAGGATGTGTTGTTTTGTGAGGACGGGTGTTTTGCTGCATTAACAAGCAGTTAACGTAACCGCTAAGGTGCTGTGTCCCTTTAAGGCAGCACAGTCGAATTGCTGTTTTATGTAAACACTCTGTCAATCGGAGATTGATTTCCATTCAGGTAAAAAACCCAGCTCTGTCCACCATTAAGATATGACTGAGGACAGATACACTCTTTCTGTACTCACACGGCTATTGGCTGCTCCTTGACATTGCTGATAACTTGTTTGGTTTCTATCTCCATTTTATTTCGAAGCGGGCCACAGAAGTTTGATTATAATTTGAAATGTAACAAGAACAGCGTTATCGGATATAGAATTCCATTCATGTAACACCTCTAATACTGCAGGTGCTGGAAATGTTAAACAAGGACAGAAAATGCTGGCTAAACCCAGCCGATCTGGCAGAACCTGCGGAGAGAGAAACAGAGTCAGTGTGACTCACATTCAGAGCCGAGGAGTTGTGGGGAGAGAAACCAGAGGGAGAAGGGATTCGGGGCCGGGGAAAGGGGGAAGGGGGCACCCGGACGGAGATGTGAAACTTGGCTGATATTCTCCGGACTCTTGGAATTCTCCGACCCCCCGCAGGATGGGCGAATCGCCCGGGGCCGGCGTAAATCCCGCCCCCGCCGTGGCCGGAATTCTCCGCCACCCGGGAATCGGCGGGAGCGGGAATCACGCCCCGCCGATCGGCGTGCCCCCCCGCGGCAATTCTCCGGCCTGCGATGGGCCGAAGTCCCGCCGCTGACAGGCCTCTCCCGCCGGCGGGAATTGGAGCACCTCTGGTGCCGGCGGGATTGGCGGCGTGAGCAGGCCCCCGGGGTCCTGGGGGGGGGCACGGGGTGATCGGATCCCGGGGGGGTGCCCCCACGGTGGCCTGGCCCCCAGTGCCGTGGGGGCACTCTTTTTCTTCCGCCGCCACGGCCTCCATCATGGCGGAGGCGGAAGAGACCCCCCCCTACCGCACACGCGCCGGTGGTGACGTCAGCTGACGCACCGTCGCATGCGCAGACCGGCGAAGGCCTTTCGGCTAGCCCCGACGCCGGGCGGCGAACGCCAAAGGCCGTTGCCGCCGGTTTTGCCGCCAGTCGACGTAGCGGAAACCACTCCGGCGCGGGCCTAGCCCCTAAAGGTGTAGAGAATTCCGCACCTTTGGGGAGGCCCGACGCCGGAGTGGTTGGCGCCGCTTCGCTACGCCGTGACCCCCCGCCCCGCCGGGTAGGGTGAATCCCGGCCATGTTTCTTCACCGTTCGGAGAAAGGGTCGTACAGACTCAAAACAGTAACTCTGAGTCTGTCTCCCTCTCCGTCAGACCTGCTGAGATTTTCCAGCACTTTCTGTTTACGCTGTAGCATTTTGTTATTGTTATAACCTAACAGGAGGACCAGGGATCTCCAGCGACCCCGTGGCCTCACCCAAATACGATTTACCCAAATCAGGGGGCAGGTCCACTCCCCTCCCCCTTTTCTGAGGACTGTGGGTATATAAATACCCCGGCCCGGGTGTGGTCTGGGCACAGGAGCCCCTTCGGGGAGTAGGAGTATTGTTAGGAGAATAAAACCAAACCTTTCTACAGTCATCGCTTCCGAGTGGTCGCTTGCCTGAGACTATACAATTAGATTACAGTCACATGCACTAATCCAAAAGTGCGTTGTTTTGTAAGGTCAGTAACAATGTACCATATTGACAGAGAGACCTTGCATTTATTCAGCATCTTTCAAATCCTTAAGACATCCCAAACTCTCGGGCAGCACGGGGGTGCAGTGGGTTAGCACTGCTGCCTCACGGCGCCGTGGTCCCAGGTTCGATCCCAGCTCTGGGTCACTGCCCGTGAGGAGTTTGAACATTCTCCCCGTGTCTGCGTGGGTTTCACCCCCACAACCCAAAGATGTGCAGGGTAGGTGGATTGGTCATGCTAAAATGCCCTTTAAAAAAAATATATTAAAAAAAAGACATCCCAAAGTGTTTTGTTTCAAACGTGGCCATGAAAAGTGTAGGTGTGGATGCTGCAGAGGTGCACAGTCTAATTCCTGTCCCTACAAAAATCCATGAAGAGGCGGCTGCTGCAGAGTATGCACTAAGTCAGTTTATACTGATGTCAGTTAAGGGGCTGAAAATCATAAAAATCCCTACAGTGCAGAAGGAGGCTATTCAGCCCATCAAGTCTGCACCGACTCACCATTCAGGCCCAATCCCCCATCCTATCCCCATAATCCACCTAACCTATGGACACTAAGGTGCAATTTATCACGGCCAATCCACCAAACCTGCACATCTTTCGGGACTTGTGGGAGGAAACCGGAGCACCCGGAGGAAACCCCACGCAGACACGGGGAGAACGTGCAGACTCCGCACAGAGTTACCCGATCAAACCCCGGGACCCAGCAGTGCTAACCACTGCGCTGCCCAATAGTCTTCGGTATTCTGGCCCTGATATTTTGTTCCCTAATAATTCATCCGCCTCTTTATATTGCTCTCTTAAGGGCAGAATTTTCCCATAATTGGTCGGAGTGTCAGACTCCGACTGAAACTCGGTGCGTATCGCTGCAGACGCACAGCCGCGTTTCGGAGCAGATCTCCAGCTGCTGTGAGAGCAAAGATCGGGGGCGACGTACTGCTGGGGCCGGATGGAGCCAACAAGGTCGGCTAAACCGAGATCAGGGTGCCATCTTTGAAGTGCACCCCCATCAGAACTGAGCTTAAACCCCACCAGAGTGAACCAGACTCACCACCCCATCACCAAAACCACACACAATTATTGGTACCCCACCCCCACCACAACCAGCATGGCAGTATTACCACCACTCCCCCCAAGTGATAACTTTCCCCCACAATACCCACGTCGCTATGGCTCCTCAATGCCAGGAGATCCCCCATCCCTGCAAGCTCCCATCCCCCCCAGTGGTCAACCCCTCCTCACTGACATATCCTCACCCCCACACCCCTTCAAAGGCCTTGGCACACCCCCCCCCCCCTCCCCCCACGTAGCGGGAACCCCCTCCAATTGGGATTACCAGACGGTCTGCCGCAAGCACTGGCCCATGGCACAGGCTGGCACTGACCAGGCGTGCCACTCACCCCCTGAGGGTGACAGTGGCCCTTGGTGCTTCCAGAGGAAACGCCCTCGACAGTTCCCCATCTATGTGGAGCTGTTGTGAAATTTGCTGATGTGTCTCCTGCCTTTCGCAGGATTCTGGGTCGGTGTCATCGTTATCGCTGATGGCGCATGTGGGCATCAAATCACCCATGATGTGTGACACGGGAGACTGAGCGTGAGCAGGCTGAGTGTGACAGGAGGCTGAGTGTGACACTGGAGGCTGAGTGTGACAGGAAGCTGAGTGTGACAGGAGGCCAAGTGTGACAGGAGGCTGAGTGTGACACTGGAGGCTGAGTGTGACAGGAAGCTGAGTGTGACACGGGAGGCTGAGTGTGACAGGAGGCTGAGTGTGACAGGAGGCTGAGTGTGACAGGAGGCTGGGTGTGACAGGAGGCTGAGTGTGACAGGAGGCTGAGTGTGACAGGAGGCTGAGTGTGTCGCTGGAGGTTGAGTGTGACAGGAGGCTGAGTGTGACAGGAGGCTGAGTGTGTCGCTGGAGGTTGAGTGTGACAGGAGGCTGAGTGTGATGCTGGAGGCTGAGTGTGACAGGAGGCTGAGTGTGACACGGGAGGCTGAGTGTGACAGGAGGCTGAGTGTGACGCTGGAGGCTGGGTGTGACAGGAGGCTGAGTGTGACAGGAGGCTGAGTGTGACACGGGAGGCTGGGTGTGACAGGATGCTGAGTGTGACAGGAGGCTGAGTGTGACGCTGGAGGCTGAGTGTGACAGGAGGCTGAGTGTGACGCTGGAGGCTGAGTGTGACAGGAGGCTGAGTGTGACACGGGAGGCTGAGTGTGACAGGAGGCTGAGTGTGACGCTGGAGGCTGGGTGTGACAGGAGGCTGAGTGTGACAGGAGGCTGAGTGTGACACGGGAGGCTGGGTGTGACAGGATGCTGAGTGTGACAGGAGGCTGAGTGTGACACTGGAGGTTGAGTGTGACAGGAGGCTGGGTGTGACAGGAGGCTGGGTGTGACAGGAGGCTGAGTGTGACATGGGAGGCTGGGTGTGACAGGAGGCTGAGTGTGACAGGAGGCTGGGTGTGACAGGAGGCTGAGTGTGACAGGAGGCTGAGTGTGACACTGGAGACTGAGTGTGATGCTGGAGGTTGAGTGTGACAGGAGGCTGAGTGTGACACTGGAGGCTGAGTGTGACAGGAGGCTGAGTGTGACACTGGAGGCTGAGTGTGACACAGGAGGCTGAGTGTGACAGGAGGCTGAGTGCAACACTGGAGGTTGAGTGTGACACAGGAGGCCGAGTGTGACACAGGAGGCTGGGTGTGACACTGGAGACTGAGTGTGACACTGGAGGATGAGTGTGGCACAGGAGACTGAGTGTGACACTGGAGGATGAGTGTGAAGCTGGAGGCTGAGTGTGACAGGAGGCTGAGTGTGAAGCTGGAGGCTGAGTGTGACACAGGAGGCTGAGTGTGACAGGAGGCTGAGTGTGACACTGGAGGCTGAGTGTGACAGGAGGCTGAGTGTGACAGGAGGCTGAGTGTGACACGGGAGGCTGAGTGTGACAGGAGGCTGAGTGTGATGCAGGAGGCTGGGTGTGACGCTGGAGGTTGAGTGTGATGCAGGAGGCTGGGTGTGACGCTGGAGGCTGAGTGTGACAGGAGGCTGGGTGTGATGCAGGATGCTGGGTGTGACAGGAGGCTGGGTGTGACAGGAGTCTGAGTGTGACAGGAGGCTGGGTGTGACAGGAGGCTGGGTGTGACAGGAGGCTGAGTGTGACAGGAGGCTGAGTGTGACAGGAGGCTGGGTGTGACAGGAGGCTGAGTGTGACATGAGGCTGAGTGTGACAGGAGGCTGGGTGTGACAGGAGGCTGGGTGTGACAGGAGGCTGAGTGTGACAGGAGGCTGAGTGTGACAGGAGGCTGAGTGTGTCGCTGGAGGTTGGGTGTGACAGGAGGCTGAGTGTGACGCTGGAGGCTGAGTGTGACAGGAGGCTGAGTGTGACAGGAGGCTGAGTGTGACACAGGAGGCTGAGTGTGACAGGAGGCTGAGTGTGACGCTGGAGGCTGGGTGTGACAGGAGGCTGAGTGTGACAGGAGGCTGAGTGTGACACGGGAGGCTGGGTGTGACAGGATGCTGAGTGTGACAGGAGGCTGAGTGTGACACGGGAGGCTGGATGTGACAGGAGGCTGAGTGTGACACTGGAGGTTGAGTGTGACAGGAGGCTGGGTGTGACAGGAGGCTGGGTGTGACAAGAGGCTGAGTGTGACATGGGAGGCTGGGTGTGACAGGAGGCTGAGTGTGACAGGAGGCTGGGTGTGATGCAGGAGGCTGGGTGTGACAGGAGGCTGAGTGTGACAGGAGGCTGGGTGTGACAGGAGGCTGAGTGTGACAGGAGGCTGAGTGTGACAGGAGGCTGAGTGTGACAGGAGGCTGGGTGTGACAGGAGGCTGAGTGTGACAGGAGGCTGAGTGTGACAGGAGGCTGAGTGTTTCGCTGGAGGTTGAGTGTGACAGGAGGCTGAGTGTGACGCTGGAGGCTGAGTGTGACAGGAGGCTAAGTGTGACACGGGAGGCTGAGTGTGACAGGAGGCTGAGTGTGACGCTGGAGGCTGGGTGTGACAGGAGGCTGAGTGTGACAGGAGGCTGAGTGTGACACGGGAGGCTGGGTGTGACAGGATGCTGAGTGTGACAGGAGGCTGAGTGTGACGCTGGAGGCTGAGTGTGACAGGAGGCTGAGTGTGACGCTGGAGGCTGAGTGTGACAGGAGGCTGAGTGTGACACGGGAGGCTGAGTGTGACAGGAGGCTGAGTGTGACGCTGGAGGCTGGGTGTGACAGAAGGCTGAGTGTGACAGGAGGCTGAGTGTGACACGGGAGGCTGGGTGTGACAGGATGCTGAGTGTGACAGGAGGCTGAGTGTGACACGGGAGGCTGGATGTGACAGGAGGCTGAGTGTGACACTGGAGGTTGAGTGTGACAGGAGGCTGGGTGTGACAGGAGGCTGGGTGTGACAGGAGGCTGAGTGTGACATGGGAGGCTGGGTGTGACAGGAGGCTGAGTGTGACAGGAGGCTGGGTGTGACAGGAGGCTGAGTGTGACAGGAGGCTGAGTGTGACACTGGAGACTGAGTGTGATGCTGGAGGTTGAGTGTGACAGGAGGCTGAGTGTGACACTGGAGGCTGAGTGTGACAGGAGGCTGAGTGTGACACTGGAGGCTGAGTGTGACACAGGAGGCTGAGTGTGACAGGAGGCTGAGTGCAACACTGGAGGTTGAGTGTGACACAGGAGGCCGAGTGTGACACAGGAGGCTGGGTGTGACACTGGAGACTGAGTGTGACACTGGAGGATGAGTGTGACACTGGAGGATGAGTGTGGCACAGGAGACTGAGTGTGACACTGGAGGATGAGTGTGAAGCTGGAGGCTGAGTGTGACAGGAGGCTGAGTGTGACAGGAGGCTGAGTGTGACACTGGAGACTGAGTGTGACAGGAGGCTGAGTGTGACACTGGAGGCTGAGTGTGACAGGAGGCTGAGTGTGACAGGAGGCTGAGTGTGACACGGGAGGCTGAGTGTGACAGGAGGCTGAGTGTGATGCAGGAGGCTGGGTGTGACGCTGGAGGTTGAGTGTGATGCAGGAGGCTGGGTGTGACGCTGGAGGCTGAGTGTGACAGGAGGCTGGGTGTGATGCAGGATGCTGGGTGTGACAGGAGACTGGGTGTGACAGGAGGCTGAGTGTGACAGGAGGCTGGGTGTGACAGGAGGCTGGGTGTGACAGGAGGCTGAGTGTGACAGGAGGCTGAGTGTGACAGGAGGCTGGGTGTGACAGGAGGCTGAGTGTGACATGAGGCTGAGTGTGACAGGAGGCTGGGTGTGACAGGAGGCTGGGTGTGACAGGAGGCTGAGTGTGACAGGAGGCTGAGTGTGACAGGAGGCTGAGTGTGTCGCTGGAGGTTGGGTGTGACAGGAGGCTGAGTGTGACGCTGGAGGCTGAGTGTGACAGGAGGCTGAGTGTGACAGGAGGCTGAGTGTGACACAGGAGGCTGAGTGTGACAGGAGGCTGAGTGTGACGCTGGAGGCTGGGTGTGACAGGAGGCTGAGTGTGACAGGAGGCTGAGTGTGACACGGGAGGCTGGGTGTGACAGGATGCTGAGTGTGACAGGAGGCTGAGTGTGACACGGGAGGCTGGATGTGACAGGAGGCTGAGTGTGACACTGGAGGTTGAGTGTGACAGGAGGCTGGGTGTGACAGGAGGCTGGGTGTGACAGGAGGCTGAGTGTGACATGGGAGGCTTGGTGTGACAGGAGGCTGAGTGTGACAGGAGGCTGGGTGTGACAGGAGGCTGAGTGTGACAGGAGGCTGAGTGTGACACTGGAGACTGAGTGTGATGCTGGAGGTTGAGTGTGACACTGGAGACTGAGTGTAACAGGAGGCTGAGTGTGACAGGAGGCTGAGTGTGACACTGGAGGCTGAGTGTGACAGGAGGCTGAGTGTGACAGGAGGCTGAGTGTGACAGGAGGCTGAGTGTGACACTGGAGACTGAGTGTGACAGGAGGCTGAGTGTGACACGGGAGGCTGAGTGTGACACGGGAGGCTGGGTGTGACACAGGAGGCTGAGTGTGACACTGGAGACTGAGTGTGACACTGGAGGCTGGGTGTGACAGGAGGCTGAGTGTGACATGGGAGGCTGGGTGTGACAGGAGGCTGAGTGTGACAGGAGGCTGGGTGTGACAGGAGGCTGAGTGTGACAGGAGGCTGAGTGTGACACTGGAGACTGAGTGTGATGCTGGAGGTTGAGTGTGACACTGGAGACTGAGTGTAACAGGAGGCTGAGTGTGACAGGAGGCTGAGTGTGACACTGGAGGCTGAGTGTGACAGGAGGCTGAGTGTGACAGGAGGCTGAGTGTGACAGGAGGCTGAGTGTGACACTGGAGACTGAGTGTGACAGGAGGCTGAGTGTGACACGGGAGGCTGAGTGTGACACGGGAGGCTGGGTGTGACACAGGAGGCTGAGTGTGACACTGGAGACTGAGTGTGACACTGGAGGCTGAGTGTGACAGGAGGCTGAGTGTGACACGGGAGGCTGAGTGTGACAGGAGGCTGAGTGTGGCACTGGAGACTGAGTGTGATGCTGGAGGTTGAGTGTGACACTGGAGACTGAGTGTAACAGGAGGCTGAGTTTGACACGGGAGGCTGGGTGTGACAGGAGGCTGAGTGTGACACTGGAGACTGAGTGTAACAGGAGGCTGAGTTTGACACTGGAGACTGAGTGTGACACTGGAGGCTGAGTGTGACAGGAGGCTGAGTGTGACAGGAGGCTGAGTGTGACAGGAGGCTGAGTGTGACACTGGAGGCTGAGTGTGACAGGAGGCTGAGTGTGACAGGAGGCTGAGTGTGACAGGAGGCTGAGTGTGACAGGAGGCTGAGTGTGACAGGAGGCTGAGTGTGACATGTGTAGTGTGACAAAGAGGAAGTATCATTGTGCATCCCTGTTGGGATTTCCTCAGGGATTCTCCTGATTGGTCACCGTAACGTTCATGGAAGATCTCCAGAAATCTCGGTTGAAGCAACCGCCCACCTTCCAACCAATTAGGATAAGCCTAGGGAAATTCCACTGACCAATTTAGTAATGTTATCGATCATTTTCAATGTTCTATTTATAGATCGTAGTGGGGCAATTAAATTCCTTCATTTCCCTGCTAGCTCAGTGGCTCCGTGAACTGCTTGACATAGTATTGGGCCAACGTGAGTGGTGCTCGAGTTGGGTTGAAGGTTCTCGAATGAGGTGGAGGGGAGCGGGGTCCTCCAGAACTGCTCCTTTTCAATTTCATTTCGAAGAAACTTCACAACTGAAGCAACAAGGCAGCTCGGGAAGGCAACAATGTGCCCCCCCCGCCCTCAGTCACAAAATGATTTCAATTTCCTGATGGTGTAACCATGACAGTGAATGAGGAAAATTAACCATGACCTTCAGGAAGTACTTCACTCAAGTCTCTCGCACAACCTGCAGCAGGGAGGAGGGAAAAAAATAAAGCCCTTACAGAATCAAGAGCATAATTGCTAAGTGGATTGAAAATTGGCCAGAGAACAAGAAGCAGAAGGTATCCATTAATGGGATTTACTTGAGTGGGGGAGCGGTGTTTAACCGAGTCCCACAAGGATCAATCCTTGGACCTCTGCCTTTCATAGTGTGGCTTATGAGAAGAATGATTGATTTTTCTGACGACCAAACTCGGTGGAAAAATCAAGACATGTCAACAATTTGGTGATAGTTTTCTCCGAATAAGAGGCTGAGGGCTTGAGGGAGATGTTGCAAATCCCGTTCACCCTTGACAATAATATGGCAAATCAGATAATAGCCGTGAGCTCGGCGGAATGGTGCAATTCAAGCTGGTTCAGGTCAGACAAGGACAGTGGGGAAAGTCAGAGAAAGTCCCTCCACAACGTGGACGTACCGGTCGCCCAGGGACAGGTGTCAGGATATGTCGCTGAGTGAATCAATCTATTAAGTACTACTAAATTGTGCTGATTGTCTGTGACACATTTCCATCTGGCTGTGATCTCTGCGAGGGAAGTATTTACGTTTATATGGCATCCTGCATGACCTCACGACATCTCAAAGTCAGTGAAGTAATGTTGAAGTGTAGGGGTTGCTGTACCATAGGACACGTGTAGCCAATTTTCACACAGTAACCTCCCATAAGCAGCGATGAGATCATCTATTTTAGTGAGGTTGGGTTGAGGGATAAATATTAGTCCCAGTGGGGATCTCCCTTTCTCTGAGCGGTGCTGTGAGGTTTGCTTTGCCCGCCTTAGAGGGCAGGCGGTCACTCGTGTCTCACGTGAAGGTGGCACCTCCACCCCCGCGGCATTTCTTCAATGCTGCTCCGACGTTTTTTTTTTTTTTTTTTTAAATAATTTTTATTGAAAGAGTTTTTCCATACAGACATTTACCCCTACTAATTTTTAAATTATTTACAACACAATCCCTCTAGGCAAATGTCCCTCCCTCGCCCGCCCTCTCGCGCGCACCAGTCCTCCCCCCCCCCCCCCCCCCCCCGGCAACCTTAACAACCAAGGCAGCCTACAGTTTCAGACATGAGCAGCGAGCAGGCTTGCCCGCGTTACAGTCGTGCGTGTCCCCCCGCGACCCTTGCTGCCCCCCCCTCCCCTCCCCCCCCCTCCCTCCCCCCCCCCCCTCCCCCCCCCTCCCCCCCCCCCCCCCCCCCCCGGGTTGCTGCTGCCACGACCCCGAACGTCTATCTCTGATCTAAAAAGTCAAGGAAAGGTTGCCACCGCCTGGCGAATCCCTGTACCGACCCTCTCAGGGCAAATTTGATCCTTTCTAGCTGAATATAGCTAGCCATATCGTTAATCCAAGTTTCAACGCCTGGAGGCCTCGCGTCCTTCCATTGAATTAATATCCTTCGTCGAGCCACTAGGGACGCAAAGGCCAGTATTCCGGCCTCCCTAGCCTCCTGTACCCCCGGTTCTACCCCGACCCCAAAGATCGCAAGCCCCCATCCTGGTTTGACCCTGGACCCCACCACCTTCGACACCGTCCTTGCCACCCCCTTCCAGAACCCTTCCAGCACCGGACATGCCCAGAACATATGCACATGGTTCGCTGGGCTTCCCAGACATCTGACACACCTGTCCTCACCCCCAAAGAACCGGCTCATCCTTGTCCCCGTCATGTGAGCTCTATGCAGCACCTTAAATTGAATGAGGCTCAGTCTCGCACACGAGGAGGAAGAGTTGACCTTCTCCAGTGCATCCGCCCACGTCCCGTCTTCTATCTGCTCTCCCAGCTCCCCTTCCCACTTGGCTTTCAGCTCCTCCCCCGATGCTGCTTCCGCCTCCTGCATTATCTTGTAGATGTCTGATATCTTCCCCCCTCCGACCCAGACCCCCGAGAGCACCCTATCACTCGCCCCCTTACTGGGGAGCAGGGGAAACCCCTCCACCTGCCGCCTAGCAAATGCCTTCACTTGTAAATATCTGAACATGTTTCCCGGGGGGAGCTCAAACTTCTCCTCCAGCCCTCCCAGGCTCGCAAACCTCCCCTCTATAAACAGGTCCTTCAGCTGCCGTATGCCCACCCTGTACCAGCTCTGAAATCCCCCGTCGATGTTCCCCGGGATGAATCTATGGTTCCCTCTTATTGGCGCCGCCAACAGACCTCCCATTTCACCCCTATGTCGCCTCCACTGCCCCCATATCTTGAGGGTGGCCGCCACCACCGGGCTCGTGGTGTACCTCGTGGGGGGGAGCGGCCATGGTGCCGTTACTAGGGCCCCCAGGCTTGTGTTGCCACAGGACGCCCTCTCCATTCGTTTCCAAGCTGCCCCCTCCCCTTCCATCATCCACTTGCGCACCATTGACACATTTGCCGCCCAGTAGTACCCCGAGAGATTGGGCAGTGCCAGCCCTCCACTGTCCCTACTCCGCTCCAAAAAGACCCTCCTCACCCTTGGGGTGCCATGTGCCCACACGTAGCTCATGATGCTACTCGTCACCTTTTTGAAGAAGGCCCTAGGGAGGAAGATGGGCAAGCACTGAAATAAAAACAAGAACCTTGGGAGGACCGTCATTTTGATTGACTGCACCCTCCCCGCCAGCGACAACGGTACCATGTCCCACCTCTTAAACTCCTCCTCCATCTGTTCCACCAGCCTGGAAAAGTTCAACTTGTGGAGGGTCCCCCAGTTCCTTGCCACCTGCACCCCTAAGTACCTAAAGCTCTTTCCTGCTCGCTTGAAGGGGAGTCTCCCAATACCCTCTCCCTGGTCCCCCGGGTGTATCACAAAAACCTCGCTTTTGCCCAAATTTAATTTGTACCCCGAAAAGTCCCCAAACTCTGCTAATAGTTCCATTATCTCCGGCATTCCCCCTTCTGGGTCTGCCACGTACAGCAGTAGATCATCCGCATACAGCGATACTCGATGTTCCTCCCCTCCCCTAGTCAGTCCTCTCCACCCCCCTGAACCCCTCAGTGCCATCGCCAACGGTTCAATCGCCAGTGCGAAAAGTAGGGGGGATAGGGGACATCCCTGCCTGGTCCCTCGGTGGAGCCCGAAATACTCCGACCTCCTCCCGTTTGTCACTACACTCGCCGTCGGGGCCGAGTAGAGCAACTTCACCCACTTAATAAACCCTTCCCCAAACCCAAACCGTTTCAACGTCTCCCACAGGTACTCCCACTCCACCCTATCGAATGCCTTCTCCGCGTCCAGCGCTACCACTATCTCAGCCTCCCCCTCCACTGCCGGCATCATAATTACATTCAGCAATCTCCGCACGTTCGTGTTGAGCTGCCGCCCCTTCACGAACCCCGTCTGGTCCTCATGGATTACCCCTGGCACACAATCCTCTATTCTAGCTGCCAGGATCTTTGCCAGCAACTTGGCATCCACGTTCAGAAGCGAGATAGGCCTGTAGGACCCGCACTGCACGGGGTCTTTATCCCGCTTCAATATCAGGGAGATCAGAGCCTGCGACATTGTCGGGGGCAGAACCCCCCCCTCTCGCGCCTCATTAAAGGCTCGTACCAGTACCGGTCCCACCAAGTCCACATTTTTCTTATAGAATTCCACCGGGAACCCATCTGGCCCCGGCGCCTTCCCCGCTTGCATCTGACCTATTCCCTTGACTAGCTCCTCTAGCCCTATTGGCGCCCCCAGCCCTTCTACCAGCCCCTCCTGGACCCTTGGGAACCTCAATTTGTTTAGGAAGTCCTCCATTCCCCCTCTCCTTGTCGGCGGCTCAGACCGATACAACTCCTTGTAAAAATCCCTGAAGACCCCGTTCACTTCTTGCCCCTTCTGCACTACCTTCCCGCCCCTCTCCTTCACTCCCCCAATCTCCCTAGCCGCATCTCGTTTGCGAAGCTGGTGTGCCAGCATCCTGCTCGCCTTTTCCCCATACTCATAGACCGCGCCCTGTGCCCTTCTCCACTGCGTCTCTGCCTTCCTGGTGGTCAGCAGGTCGAACTTGACCTGCAGGCTGCGCCGTTCTTCCAGCAGCCCCTCCTCTGGTGCCTCCGCATATCTCCTATCCACTTCCAATAGCTCCCCCACCAGCCTCTCCCTCTCCTGCCTCTCCTTTCTTTCTCTATGCGCCCTTATGGAGATCAGCTCTCCCCTGATCACTGCCTTCAGGGCCTCCCAGACCATCCCCACCTGCACCTCACCCGTGTCATTCAAGTCCAGATAGCTCTCAATGCTCTTCCGGACCCTTTTACACACCTCGTCGTCCGCTAACAGCCCCACATCCAGCCGCCACAGCGGGCGCTGGTCCCGCGCCTCCCCCATTTCCACATCCACCCAATGCGGTGCATGATCAGAGATCGCAATGGCCGAGTACTCAGCTTCCCGTACCCTCGGGATCAGCCCCCTGCTCAACACGAAGAAATCGATTCTGGAGTACACTCTATGGACGTGGGAGAAAAAGGAATACTCCCTCGCCCTCGGCCTACCAAACCTCCATGGGTCTACTCCTCCCATCTGCTCCATGTACCCCCTCAGCACTTCTGCCGCTGCCGGCCTCCTATTGGTCCTTGCGCTCGATCTGTCTAGCCCGGGGTCCAGCACTGTGTTAAAGTCCCCCCCCATGATCAAGCCCCCTGCCTCCAGTCCCGGAATGAGGCCCAATAGGCGCCTCATAAAACCCGCGTCATCCCAGTTCGGGGCATATACGTTGACCATCACCACTTTCTCCCCCTGCAGCTTACCCTTCACCATCACATACCTACCCTCCTTATCCGCCACCACCTCCTCCGCCACGAACGACACCCTCTTTCCCACCAGAATCGCCACCCCCCGGTTCTTTGCGTCCAATCCAGAGTGGAACACCTGTCCCACCCACCCCCTTCTCAGGCGAACCTGGTCCACTACCTTCAAATGGGTCTCCTGTAACATTGCTACATCAGCCTTCAGTCCCTTCAGGTGTGAGAATACCCTTGATCTCTTGACCGGCCCATTCAACCCCCTCACGTTCCAAGTGATCAGCCGGGTCGCGGGACGACCCGCCCCCTTCCCCTGCCGATTAGCCATGTCCTGTTCCCTGCTCGCCCCGGGTCGACCCTCCCCTTCTGACCCGCTCCCCATGGCGATGTCCCCCTCCCCCCACCTCTCCAGTCCTCCACTTCCCGTTTCTGGTCTTTTCAGCAGCAACCCGGTGTCCCTCCCTAACCCCCCCCCCCCCCCCCCCAGGCTAGGACCCCTCCTAGCCGCGATGTCCCCTCCATCGTACTCCCGTAAGTCAGCTGGTTCACGCTGACCCGGCTGCTCCTGCCCCACTCCGACTCCCCCCGGCTCGGGGGGGGGCCTCCCCCCCCCTTGCCACTCCTCCCTGGCCCCGCTCCAGCGCGGGAAAGGTCGCCATTGCTAGCCACGCCCCGCACTCCTCCCCTCCCCCCTCCTCTGCCCCGCGCGCGGGAAAACAGAGGAAAGCCCGCGCTTTCGCCCTGCCACACCCACCCCGCCATCTTCAGTTCCACCCCCGTCCCCGTCCATGCCTGTAAAAGAACCCCCCCTAGGAGCCCATATCCCCGATCTGCTCTCCCCCCCGTCCCACCTCCCCAACTTAACATTATAAATAACAGATAAATAACAAATAACAATGTACTTAACAGTCGCCCTCTACCAAACAGCATAAATAACCATAAATAACCATGAATAACCACAATAACAATAACTAAGGGAAGTTGGCAAAGGGGGAAAAAAACATCAGAAGAAAAACCACAGCAAGAGTTCAAAATCCAAACAAAGAATTCAGCTGAAAGTACCCGAGCGGCTACGGCCGCCAAGTATCCCCTGGGTCTAATTCGAGTCCAGTTTCTCTTCCTGTACAAAGGCCCACGCCTCCTCTGGGGACTCAAAATAGTGGTGTTGGTTCCTGTAGGTGACCCACAAGCGCGCTGGCTGCAGCATTCCGAACCTGATCCGTTTTGCATGTAGCACCGCCTTCGTCCGGTTGTACCGGGCCCGCCGCTTTGCCACCTCCGCACTCCAGTCCTGGTAGACCCTCACCGTCGAATTCTCCCACTTGCTGCTCCTTTCCCTCTTGGCCCACTCCAGCACTCTCTCACGGTCGCTGAGTCGCTGGAACCGCACCAGCACCGCCCTCGGGGGCTCATTTGCTCTTGGCCTCCTAGCCATGACCCTGTAGGCCTCTTCCAGCTCCAGGGGCGAAGGGACGGCCCCTGCCCCCATCAGGGAGCTCAGCATTTCTGCTACATATCCCGGGAGGTCTGACCCCTCCAGGCCTTCTGCCAGGCCCAAGATCCTCAGGTTCTTCCGCCTCATTCGGGTATCCAGCTCCTCAAAACGGCTCTGCCATTTCAGGTGGAGTGCCTCGTGCACCTCTACCTTTCCCACGAGGACCGTGGCCTCCTCCTCCCTCACAGTCATCTCCTGTTGCAGCTCCCGAATCGACGCCTCTTGGGTCGCCTGGGCTCCCATCAGCCTGGTGGTCGTCGCATTCATTGACTCCAAGAGCTCCATTTTCAGCTCCGTAAGAAGCGCAGGAGAGCGGCCTGCTGCTCCTCCGCCCATTTCCTCCATTCCTCGGGTGCTCCACCGGCCGCCATTTTGGTCTTCTTCCCCCGCTTTTTTTTGGGAGCTGCTGTTGCTTTCTTTACCACCCCACTCCGGGTACCGACCATAAAGTTGGTCTGGTTCTCTTCAGGGAGCCTTCCCCCACCGGGATTTGTCCTTACAGCGCCGTTGGGGCCCTCCAATCGGCCCGAAAACACCTTTGTAGCAGGAGCAGCCAAACGTGCGACTTAGCTGGTCATAGCCGCAACCGGAAGTCCTCCGACGTTTTTAACGTAGATTTTGGGCTCGAGTCTCTAGATTGAGGCTTGAACCCAACACCGCGGATTGGGAGCGCTGTACCCACTGAGCCGTCACTGGCATAGTGATTATAAAAATACCAGGTAGGATTCTTCTAATAATAATAATCTTTATCAGTGTTACAAGTAGGCTTACATTAACACTGCGATCGCTACAGATGCTGTCAGACCCGCTGAGATTGTCCAGCGTTTTGTTTCTGTGAATGATTCAATGTTTACCTTCAGTACACTCTTACACACAACAGCCACTGAAGGTGTTTAACAGAACCATAGAATCCCAAACAGTGCAGAAGGAGGCCATTCGACCCATCGAGTCTGCACCTACCCTCTGAAATGTCAGCCTACCTAGGCCCATTCCCCCACCCTATCCCTGTAACCCCATCACACCCGCACATCTTTGGACTGTGGGAGGAAACCAGGGCACCCGGGGGAAACCTACACAGACACCGAGCGAAGGTGCAAACTCCACGCAGACACCCAAGGCTGGAATCGAACCTGGCTCCCTGGCGCAGTGAGGCCACCTGATACTTAATAATAACTTTTATTGTCACAGTAGGTTTTCATTAACACGGCAATAAAGTTATTGTGAAAAGCCCCTAGTCGCCACATTCTGCTGCCTGTTTGTGTACACAGAGGGAGAATTCAGAATGTCCAAATTACCTAACAGCACGTCTTTCGGGACATGTGGGGGGAATGTTAGGTAATTTGGACATTCTGAATTCTCCCTCTGTGTACCCAAACAGGCGGCGGAGTGCGGCGACTTGGAGATTTTCACAGTAACTTCACTGCACTGGCAGTATGGTAGCACAGTGGTTAGCACAGTTGCTTCACAGCTCCAGGGTCCCAGGTTCGACGCCCGGCTAGGGTCACTGTCTGTGCGGAGTCTGCACGTTCTCCCCAGGGAGTTTCCTCCAGGGGCTCCCGTTTCCTCCCACAGTCTGTGTAAGGGCCGGTGCAGACTCAATGGACCGAACGGCCTCATTCTGCACTGCAGATTCTATGATTCTATACTTGTGACAATAAAGATTATTATTGTCGGGGCAGCACGGTAGCATAGCGGTTAGCATAAATGCTTCACAGCTCCAGGGTCCCAGGTTCGATTCCTGGCTGGGTCACTGTCTGTGCGGAGTCTGCACGTCCTCCCCGTGTGTGCGTGGGTTTCCTCCGGGTGCTCCGGTTTCCTCCCACAGTCCAAAGATGTGCGGGTTAGGTGGATTGGCCATGCTAAATTTCCCTTAGTGTGCTTAAAAAAAAGGTTAACGGGGGGGGGGGGGGGGGGGGGGTTGTTGGGTTACTGGAATAAGATGGATACGTTGGCTTGAGTCGGGTGATCATTGCTCGGCACAACATCGAGGGCCGAAGGGCCTGTTCTGTGCTGTTCTATGTTCTAAACCAGAGCAGCCGGAGAAAACCCCTTTCAGGTGTGGCTTTAAATGTTGCTCTTATGTCTTAGAAACCGGTCTAAATATATTTTCTGTTTGATCCTTGAACAGGACAGGAAAGCCTGATGTGTGGTTTTGTGTGTGTGTGGACAGGGTCAGCTGACTGGGGCAGTGCTGTTGGTGTCAGGGGGACACATTAGCAGCCGGCACTGAGGCCCGGGCTCCGGGTTGTCCAGCCGGACCGCTTTGGTGGTGGGTGTGCGGCCGGCAGTCGGGGCCGCCGCTGAAATGGCTCCGACGCGGCTGCTCTGTCTCCACGGTTACCGGCAGCAGGAGCGGACTTTCCGCCAGCGGACCGGCGCCCTGCGCAAGGCGCTCAAGAACCGCGCCCAACTCCTCTTCCTGTCGTCGCCGCTCCGGCTGCCTCCGGCCCCGGGGGGTGAGTCAGCCCAGCCAGGCCCCCAACAAACACCTCCCTTCGGCTAGCGCCTGCCTCACCCCTGCTGGTGGACGGGGCGGAATCTGAGACTGGGCCGAGGAGGAGGAGGAGGGGGGCAGAGATTTGGGGGGGGCAGAGATTGGGGGATTGGGGGGGGGCAGGGATTGGGGGGGGGGGCAGAGATTGGGGGATTGGGGGGGGGCAGAGATTGGGGGATTGGGGGGGCAGAGATTGGGGGGATGGGGGCAGAGATTGGGGGGATGGGGGGGCAGAGATTGGGGGGATGGGGGGGGCAGAGATTGGGGGGATGGGGGGGGGGCAGAGATTGGGGGATGGGGGGGCAGAGATTGGGGGATGGGGGGGCAGAGATTGGGGGGAGATGGGGGGGGTGTGGGCAGAGATGGGGGGGGGTGTGGGCAGAGATGGGGGGGGGGTGTGGGCAGAGATTGGGGGGGTGGGCAGCGATGGGGGGCAGAGATGGGGGGGGTGGGCAGAGATGGGGGGGTGGGCAGAGATGGGAGGGTGGGCAGAGATAGGGGGGCAGAGATTGGGGGGGTGTGTGGGCAGAGATTGGGGGGGGGCAGAGATTGGGGGAGGCAGAGATTGGGGGGTGTGTGGGCAGAGATTGGGGGGGTGTGTGGGCAGAGATTGGGGGGGTGTGTGGGCAGAGATTGGGGGGTGGGCAGAGATTGGGGGACAGAGATTTAGGGGGGCGGGGGGGCAGAGATGGGGAGGGGGGCAGAGATGGGGGGGGGCAGAGATGAGATGGGGGGAGTTAAAGAGGTTTGAAGGCCTGAATTAGGAGGGGAGCAGATCGAGGGGCTGGAGGGAGTGGAGAGAGGGGGTTGAGGAGGGTGGAGAG